>NC_142418.1:7017500-7185000 GCF_059516105.1 Syngnathus floridae | reverse complement strand
AAGGTCAAAGAAAAATGATCTGCCAATTTTTATTGCTAGAAATATGACTTTTTTTCAATATTATACAGATGGCATTTGCTCTACGCTCGTTGTTCCTCCTTTGTGGTATCAGTGGACTGCTGACTGGGGTCGTAAGTGTCGTTCGCTGACTTCAACAATTTACAATGGTCTTTGATGTATTGGTGTCTTCATTTGTTCCAATAATAATATTTTAACCATGTGCTTTTCTTCTTCAAAGTGGTCTTTCCCTGCAATAGGTTGGTAGTTGTGACTCACAAATACTTTTTCTAGTTAGATAAGAAGTAGCTTTCCTGATTTGATTGACATGCCTCCTTTTCCTCTGGAAAAAAAAAGGTACTGCTGATGTCGCCTGCCCTGCAGGCTGGACTCAGTTGGACTGTTCCTGTTACATTTACCAGGACGAAGTAAGGACCTTTGCAGATGGAGAGGTATGGATGACAATAATTTACTGCTCTTACCATCCGTCTGGTAATTGGACATTGTGGCTAAATATTTTATTTAAATATTAAAATATTCCTGGTGTATCTTGAACGTGTTCATCCATTCGCCCTCCACCCCTGCAGGCCGTGTGCAACATTCTTGGTGGAAATCTGGTCTCCATTCGTAATGCCCTGGAAAACACAATTGTTCAACAATTGATTGCTGCAGAGGATACCGATCCTGCCAATCCTAACCTTGCCTGGATTGGACTTCATGATTCAATTATGGTAAAAGACTGACCAGTTCAAATGTTCTCTTGTGTTCAGTAGAAATATTTCTGTCACTTAGTCCAACAGACTCCATCTTATCGTCACCATCGTAAAGTAAGGAGGTGTCAAGTTGAGAGTCTTTGGCAATGCAGGGTTAGGATCTCATGAGGCTGAAAAACCACAATGTCATCCGTCTCTGCTTAAAATTTGACCATATCAAATATGGATAGTTTGGTGCTTAAATCCAACTTTACATTCAATCAAATTATCTTTCAGAAAAAAATGGATATTTAATAACAATTAAACTGACCCTGTGCTCCAAACTCTGTCCTCAAACTCTAGCTTGACTCAGTTTCATAATGACAGTCTGTTTCTAATACCATTGAAACACAATGTATGGATTGCCTTGTGACAAACAAACAAACAATACATGCAAAGTGCTGTCGTCATGTTTAACTTGAAATGTAACTTTGTCTTTCAGGATGGTGACTACATTTGGACTGATGGCACAGTTGAGAATTTCCGCAACTTTGGTACAGGGGAGCCCAATAACGCTAATGGTAACTGTGTACAGATGGATGAGACGAGTAAGTAAAATCAGTCACCAAATCTGTGAGTTTGACAAGAATTCAATGCTGTAATTAATACATAATCATTTCCATCTTTCTTGCAGCTGGACTTTGGCAAACGGGTGACTGTGAGGTCGTAGACGAATATGTTTGCATCCAGGAGGCAAACCGTTTCCACTAATAATTACTCATTTTACCATGATCTGTTCCTGAAATCATGATGAGGCAATATCAATCTTTTTTGGTGTCTGTATTTTTTGGATTAACTCTCAAATTTTTTTTTCTTTCCTATTCCTTTAAGTATTGCTGACAACAAATGTGTACTCAAATGTGTCAAGTACATAAAGGAATCTGTCTGCATCAAAATATGCATGTTTGTCTTTTTTACGCACTCCTTACTTACTTACAAACTTACTGTGTATATTGCTTAACACAAGATTTTTTAAAAAAAATAATAATAAAGAGATAACATAACAACAATGAATGGACACAGATGACCACAATGCAAACCACTGCTACGGACGGTCTTCTTTGATAAAATTAGGATGTTTAAATTTATTGCCAAAAATGTGTCCAACCCAAACAAACCTCTTTAATGTTGCTTTTGCAAAAACGACTTAAATTTAAAATGCAGCCGCCAGGCTTAGGAACATTTACCTCATAAATAATGACACACCCATCACAATCTTCCATCGGCTCGGAGACAGATAGATGGAACAACCTTTGACAGTGGAGACAATTATTGGTTGGCATGCAACTAATCCTGTTGAATCGTCTTCTGACAAAATGGTTGACATGTGCTTGTCACATTGTGCGCCCTATTGTTTAACTAGGAGGATTTGTCTTGCAGCTAATTGCTCTTGGCAAACCAGTCAGTCAATTCATTTCATTCAGTGCATACTCGCAGAAATGTTCATGATGATGATGTTCATTTTAACAAGTCTCTTGTAAAGGACACAAAACTGCTATTGTTTAGTGCCGCTTTTTTTATATTGCTACACGTGTAGATAAGAGCATCTTGTAATGGTTTGCATTTTGTTTCAAGTCAAGAATCAGTTTAGAACCACTTAGAACAACCAACAGCCAACTCATTGTGTTTGTTGCTTCAGGTTTTGTTGCTACATCTCCAAGTCTTGCTGTGGTTTATCTTGGTTTTTGTTTACCATTTTAAATCTTGATATGAGTGTCTTATTTGTCTTTTGGTTTTGGGAAGTAAATGTTTAGTGAGCATTCTTGGCTTGGTTACCCCTGCTTTGCTGCATTTTGAGTACTCCTCATTCCACCAGAAAAACAACCTGTCACATTGAGGCTTCATTAGTACCGTATTTTTCTGACTAAAAGTCGCTCCGAAATATAGGTCGCATTAGCTATGAAATGCACAATAACGTGAATTTTTTTTAATATGTCGCTCGAAGTATAAATCGCATTTTGGGGTCCACGGAGGTGAAAGAGAGCTCCGTAGAGTAGGACCGGGCGTGCGTAAAAGCCATGTCCGAGCCCCATCCACCGTCCCCGGCCCCCGACTTCCATCCACGGAGCTCCGTAGAGTAGGACCGGGCGTGCGTAAAAGCCATAATAGTTTTTCAAACCTTGTGTCACTCCAAATGCTTTAATCCTTCAAACTCTTCGTCCTCCGTGTCACTTACAAACAAAGCCACTAATGATGCCGGTAGTACGTGGGGCCCTTCGTCATCTTCGTCATCCCGTGATCGAATCTTTGTCCTTTATGTAAACAACCACCGCGTCGCGCCGCTGACGTCACTTGAAATTCAAATTACAGTAATTCCTTGCTACATTGCTGTTCATTTATAACGGTTTCGCTGAAAAAAGTCACATATAAGTCGCTCCTTGGTATAAATCGCCCCTCCCCACCCAAACTATGAAAAAAAATGTGATTTATAATCCGAAAATACGGTATGTATGTTTAAAATTCCTCCAACCGCACCCATCATCCCCACCATACTTTTGATTTTCATGGGTATACATTGCAGGCAATGATAAAAACAGTCATTTAATTTATTTTGATTAGGGTGGATTTTGAATTTTTCCCTCTATCTGCATTGTTTTCTTCTGTCACTTTTACTTCAGTTGAAGTAAACTCGGGAGGCGTGGCTCAGTGGTGGAGTGTTCGCCTCTCAACTCTGAGGTTGTAGGATCGACGCTCAACCCTAGTGACCATGTCGAAGTGTCATTGAGCAAGACACTGAATCCCGATTTGCTCCCAGTGTAGACCTGGCAGCACCTTGCATGGTGGCAGCCTCCCATGGGTGAATGTGATAAAACCCTTTGGGCACCACGTGGTGTAAATAAAAGCGCTATATAAATGCTGTCCATTTAGAAGCCTTTTTGCCAAATAAGCCCTCTGGACTCAGTCTTATCACCAGATGAAAGCACGGAGGTGTAGAGTTAGATACTGTATGAAAGAAGAACACAGATATTAACATTTGTCAAATATTCACTGTGAGGTTTGTTGGTTCAACTTTGTAACACAATAACGTTTTCATCACATTGCAAATTCTTGAGCACTCCAGTCGCTTGACCTTGCCCTCCAAACTCTGACTGCAATATCTAATGTGATATCAGTTTCATAACGATACTGTATGTTTCTATTGATGATGAAACACATTCAAGATTGATTACATTGTGACAAACAAACAGCAGATGCAAATCCAAGTGGCTGCTATCTTCACATGTGACTGCTTCAAATAGGAATTTTGTCTTCCAGTGTGAGGACTACATATGGACGGATGGCTCAGAAGAGAATTTCCTTCATTTTGACACAGCAAATTCACAGCCAAACAGCAGCATTGGGGACTGTGTAGCAATTGATGATGCTGGTAAGTTAAAATCAGTGATCAAAGGTAGCTAAAAAAATAATGCTCATCACATTTATAACTTTTTTTTTCTTAAAGATGGACTATGGGAGACTAAGCTGCTCAGCCCCTCTCGTATAGGTTTGCAGAAAATATGTGCATCGTAGCTACCACTAATTGCTCCTCTTACCATCCTCTTCACAAATGGAGTTTCCTAATCATGATGACAAAGTAGACAGCATCAAACTTTAATGGTGTCTTTACATTTTATTTTATTTTCACCACAATGTTCAGTTGTCATTGGCAATTCATTTGTTGTGGCAAAGTGCAACTCTATGGGAAATAAAAGGAATCTATCATCATCAGAGCATGCTTGAATTTATTTATCTACACTTTCAATTTGAAACTTGGTGATGTTGTTTGCTTTAAATCTAATCAGTTACATTCATTTGAATTAAAAAGTTACTACCACCTTCCCCATCAGCGGCAGCACCACAGACAGCACCTCCTCCACCACCAGCAGCACAGACAGTACCTCCACCTGAACCAGCAGCACAGGCAGCAGCTCCACCTGCAGCAGCAGCACAGTCAGCACCTTCTTCTGCACCAGCAGCGTTCTCCCTCATGAGCATCACCGACAGCACGTCCACCAGCAGCACAAACAGCACTGTCATCATCAAAACAATTAAACGTCCGCCAGCAGGTGAAAGTGACACGCAACTACCGCAGCATCACATAAAATGAAAAGAACCTGCAGGTGCATATTAATAGAAAACACAAGCCAACGGTGAATTCTTCCATATGCGTGCACTAACTAATAGTCACCAGTAGTACTGACTACTTGACTAGATTGTTCCATTTGTTTGCAATGGATTAAAATAAAATAAAAAACATTTAAAAAAGTAGAAGGCTGTTTTTGGATTAAAGTGGGCGGGATTGATTTTGGTGGGCTGGACTGTTTCTGGAGTAGTCCACCCAATGGTTCTGCGGCAAACTGCCTCTCCAATTAACTGGATGAGATGGAAGCTGGTTGCCAGAGAATGCTGCTTTTGCTGGTTCTGGTCAATCGTGTGTTTGTTTTTGTTAGTTATCCAATATCGCTTAGTAAGTTATTATGATTCTCCGGTTTTGTGCATAATTAAACATAGTTTTCCTTTCTTGTGTAGTTAGGATTACTACCTAGTATTGATTGTGTACTTTTGTTTGCATTTTGCAATTAAGTTTATTTTACGTCAGTCTTTTGCTGACATATTATTAAAAATAATTTTGTTAGCTCATGTTCTCCAACTCTCTTGTATCAATAAATATAGTGTTTGCGCTTATCATGTTGTAGCTCTGCTTTGGGTTTTGACTTTCTGGGCACACGATCGTGACAGGGGATGTTTATTATTTTTACTGGTTCTTTTATCACAAACAAGATATTTAGGTTGCATTACCTGACATGTTTCGGCATGTACTTCCAGCTTCATCAGAGTGTTCATCAAGGCGGAAGTATAAGCCAAAACATGTCAGGTAATGCAACCTAAATATCTTTGTGATAAAAGAACCCGTAAAAATAATCGACAAGCGAAAACAAAATGAACATCGTACAACGAGGGTAGGGGTGTCCAAACTTTTTTCAAGGAGGGACAGATTTAATAAAGTGAAGGGGCCCGGGGGCCAATAGTTTTTTCAGACATGTTTTAACGGCAAAAATTTCATGCAAATGCACACTGGTGTAAAACAAATTTCATTGTCACAATTGTCTTCATTTTTCAAATGACAAAATACCCAAATATAAGCCATTCAGGCAGATGTGAACAACTCTAAAATCACAAATTCTGCCTTTCATTCATATCTGAAGAGTCAGATAACATTGAACAAACGGTTTGAAATACCTTACATTTACATGAGTTGAAAATTATTTTTGCCTCATGAACATTTTAAACAGAAGTTATAAGTAATGCAAATTTGTCTGTTATTATTAAAACTTAAAACAAGTGAGTTTTGCTCTTGTCATTTACAATATATTTCAGAAAGTAATAGTTTGTGTCATGTCTACAGGTTTATAACATCAACCTTATTCGTATGGCCACTTCGTAATGTTTAATATTAAGTAATATTTACTTTTTATTTCATTTTGACTCACAGCCCCGCGTGAAGAATCGCTGTTGTGATGCCATTTCAGCTCGGAGCTGCTTCACTTTATCAGCGCGGTTACTCCCTGTTAGCTTGTCGTATGTGTCAGCATGTTTAGTCTACTAGTGTCGCTTTAGGTTGAAATCCTTAAAAAAGAAATTAGACAAACACAATTGCCTTGATTTTCAGCGAAGTAGTAATTCCCATTTCTCTTGAAAGCGACGGCCCTCAATGTCAACTGTCCTCGTTTTTTTGCAGTCGCCATTGCAGAAATGAGCGGAGAGGGGTGGTGCTGCCACTCTTTGGTAATAGGAGGAATTACAGGTTCAAGTTTCATTTTTTTATTTATTGAGTTTGACAGTTTGAATTGCATGTAAATTTGCGAGCCACGACCCAAAATGCAGGCTGGTCAGTCACAGCAGATCAGGCTAAAACTACACTTTGTTCGCTGCTGTTGAATTTTTATATATATATATATATATGTGTGTGTGTGTGTGTGTGTGTATGTGTGTGTGTGTGTGCGTGTGTGTGTGTGTGTGTGTGTGTGTGTGTGTGTGTGTATGTGTGTGTGTGTGTGCGTGTGTGTGTGTGTGTGTGTGTGTGTGTGTGTGTGTGTGTGTGTGTGTGTGTGTGTGTGTGTGTGTGTGTGTGTGTGTGTGTGTGTGTGTGTGTGTAAAGAATTTTTTTTTTTAATTTGTTTTATTTTTTTTGTCCATACTAAGAACTAAAGACTGACTAAGTGCAATTATTTGATGACGCACTCAGGAGTTTTCATAATTGTCGGTAAAGCCATTGTCATAACAATTCCATAGGGCCAGTCAAAAGAACGGAAAGCTGTAATGTCAATTTGTTGTTTGATTGTTATGCGGGCGATCCACTTGAATTATCTCAGCTATGATAATTATTGTGCTTGTGCTTGTCAACTGTGGCCTGTTCCCAGGGTTCATTTTGACATCACTTTTTACTTGTATTTGTCTTTAACAATAACTGGACTAAAGTGAAATCGAAAGGGTAAAGTTTGAATTTATCCATCCATCCATCCATCCATCCATCCATCCATCCATCCATTTTGTTTGGGCTACCTGACACATCGCATCACAGTAACCAAAAAAAATTGCCTCTCAAAGCATGAGACGTGCTCCCCATGGATATACATCCGTTGCTATTAATTTCTAATTAATTCAATGAAACTTATTTGAATTTAAATCCTCATTTAAATCAGGAAAAAAAAACACCTTTATCGTGGATATGGCCACTGGGGAAGTGCTGCCAGTACTACCTTGGCATCCACCATATTTCTTTGCTTCTTTTCATTTTGGGGACATGCTGCTCTTATGGGTTATTGTCGTGCCGGCCTCTCACTTTTAGCTTTTCTAGAACATGTTTTGGGGTAATAACTTTAGAGGTAATAACTGTGTATGTTTTTTTTATTTCTTTCTTTTACCCCCTGTGTGGGACTATGCTAGGGTAAACCAAAATACTACTTACAGCAGTCCTGGGTGCTGTGAGGTTGTTTACTAACTTACTAACCAAGTAATACTTGGACCATTAAAGCTTGAGTCCTAATTTGGATCATTTCACGGTTTCTTTGAACATATCAATAAAAATGCAAACATCAAGACAAGGTGAGGAAAACTTCATTCATAGGCACATTTCATTCACAGGGCACCTGTACAAAACAAAGATCATACCAATCTTCTCAGTATGGAGAATGTAATCCATACAGGCTAGATTATTGCAGCGCTTTAGCAGAAAAAAACACTTTGGAGGTCTTCAGTTGGTATAAAATGCAGAAGCTCAGATTTTTACTGGGGCATTACTCGTGGAGTTATGACCATTTTACCTTAGTACTGACCTCTCTTGACTGATTCCTTGTTCATATTTGAGCTGTTCTGAAGTTGTTTCTTAAAGGAACTTGCCGACATTATGTTCTCATGCCATCTGTGCACTTGGATGGGAGCAGCTCAAAAACTCAGTATGAAGTTGCTCAGAGAATAAGCCTTTTGCAGTCAAGTACCAACTTTGTGGACTGTACTACCTCGTGAGGTTAGACAACTGCTCAGTTTAGGGCTTTGAAATGAAAACATTTGTAAAACCAAAGATGCAGATTTATTGTAGCATGTATCTTGTTTTTATCCATAACAATGTTTTTACTTTGTCATACGTATATATTTTTGAATTTTTTTTTTGCAGTTTTACTTATCTTAATTTATACTTGTTTTCTCTCATATGTACAGCACTTGCCACCGTAGCAGTTTGACTGAAAGTGCTTCAGAGATATTAAATGTACTGACAATTTTTTGTATGAATGTATATTGCATTTAAGTTTAAGATTAGTCCGGAAACCAGTCTCACCCGTTCGCTCTTTTCATACTTGACGTGCGCTAAGGTGAAAAAAGCTGCATATCTGGGTAAGCTGTGTAATTACTCAACAATGCAGATCTTATTTTAAAACCTCTCACCCAAAACATCAATCAAGTAAGATGAGAACCAAGTTAAAAGACTCGGTTCACGTGGTTTTTTTTTGTTTGTTTGTTTTTCTTCAAGTGTAGAGACTCTTGCAGCAAAGCAGGGCCAAAAGTTTCTTACTTTATTAAGACATGATTGAGATTTTTTAAAACGTGGCTCAGTGGTATCCCGTACAAATTTTTAGCGACCCAGTTGTGGTTGTACATTTTACCAAGATTTTTGGAGGTAGTATTTCTTCGTGCTCTATTTGGGTTGCCAGTGACGAACTTTTCACCTGTACATCCTTTAAAATGCTGAGTTAAAAACAGCCCATTTTTTTCACTCAGCAGTTTTATGGCTTGATTGCAAAACAGCTTCTTCTGCTTAATTGAGTTACTGCATTCTTGACGAACAGGAACTCATAATCTTGTTTTGTTTGTTTGACATTTTCTATGGGTGACACTGCCGTCATATATGCCTTACCAAAACTGTCAACTGAGCATATATAATGCGCCTTGTTTTCATTGTTAGTATCAAGCATCACAACTGCAAAGGTAACTTCACACAATTTCCTATCCTACTGCTGAAACTTTAACTGCACTTTTCCATTTTTCACACGTACCAGCTCAGTGGCCTAGTAGTAGAGTATCCGCCTTGAGACTGGAAGGTTGTGGGTTCAAACCCCGGCCGGGTCATACCAAAGACTATAAAAATGGGACCCATTACCTCCCTGCTTGGCACCCAGCATTTAAGGGTCAAAACTGGGGGTTAGATCACCAAATGATTCCCGCGCGTGGCACCGCTGCTGCTCACTGCTCCCCTCTCCCCCAGGGGATGGATCAAAATCACGTGGAGATGGGTTAAATGCAGAGGACAAATTTCACCACACTCAGATGTGTGTGTGACAATGATCATTGGGACTTTAACTTTGACTTGACTTTAGTTAGATGCAAATGAAAAACTGACATAGTATATAGTGACAGAAATATTTGCTTGTTTTTTTTTCTTTCCCTATTCCAGATGGCATTTGCTCTTCACCTGTTGTTCCTCGTTTGTGGAATCAGTGGACTGTTCACTGGAGTCGTAAGTTATAATCTTGTCATTTTTGAACACATTTTTTATGGCGCTTAATGTTTAGCTGCAGTATATTTGTCTGTAAATGTTCGGCAGTCAGATTCTAACAACGTGCCTTTCTTCTTCAAAGGAATCTGTCAAATTGACTCCAAAAATAGGTTGGTTAATCTGAATCATATTGCAAATGAACTATTATCATTATTGTTACTATTGTCACCAGAATTGCTAAAAATTTCTTATTTTGCTCCCAAAACAACCATTGTGCTGCAGCCAATAGCTGCCCTTGAGGCTGGACTCAGTTGGACTGTAAATGTTACATTTACGAAGATGAATCGAGGTATTTTGCTGATGCAGAGGTTTGGAAGAAAATAGTTGTGATGTAGCTTTTTTACGAATGGTGATCCTTCTGCTGACTGAACAGTTTGGTCCAGAGTCAATATATACCTTGCAAACTGTCTGGCAGATCTAGATGACTGAAATCAACTTCTGATTCTCTTTTTCCTTCATTCTTGGTGGAAACACCAAAAATAATTATCATTTTTATGATAATAGTAATAAAAGCATTGTTTTTCAAGCGTCTTTCTGAAAACCAGAGGAAACTGAACAATAAAACTGTGGTTGAAATCACTGAGAAAACATACAGCCAATAAATAATCATAGTGTACACGCTTGTAGAATTGCAGCTTTAGGAAAGGGAATAAGCACTAATGGGTCAATTTTGTGTTATCAGTGTTATATTGTGTAATTTAAAACTTCCAAATAATCAAGCTCTAACAATACATGATCATTATTGCAAACTACTACTAAAGACATTTCCACCTTTGGCGTCAATTCTAATTAGATAATTTAAAAATGTCCTGTATTGTGTGTGTGTGCCCCATACCTCACTGCTGTAAATAAAACGACTTTCAACTCAAAGCATCTTTTTATTCAGTTAAATCCTGGCAGCACAGTGTACCATTGTTTAGCACGTCTGCCTCACAGTTCAGAGGTGCGGGTTTGATTCTGGCTTCCTGTGTGGAGTTTACATGTTCTCCCCGTGCATGTGTAAGTTTTCTCCAGGTACCCTGGTTTCCTCCCACATTCCAAAAACATGCATTGACCACTCCGAATAGTCCTTAGGAATGATCGTGGCCATGAATGGTTGTGTGTGTGTGTGTGTGTGTGTGTGTGTGTGTGTGTGTGTGTGTGTGTGTGTGTGTGTGTGTGTGTGTGTGTGTGTGTGTGTGTGTGTGTGTGTGTGTGTGTGTGTATTGTGTCCGCCGTCTGTGCCCATGTGTATTGGGAGGCCACAAAGCTCAGGGTGCTGTATCCGTGTTCTGATTGAGCAGTTACGTTTATATAAAATAATAAGAGGATTTACACATATATGAACATGAGAAAGAATATGAGTTTGACTAACCTAATAAAATATGTACACGTTTCTGGTTCTCCCACTTCAGGTACAATCTATGTTCTTTCATCATTTTCAAATGAAAATTGACCAGCATGATTCCAATAATAAAATCAGGTCAGACACACCAATAACAGTGAACAAATCCTAATTGTATTTAAATCCCCCCACTCGTTCATGTCACACTCCAGTCCGGTTAGTGGCGGAAATGAACTAGCAAGCTCCTTTGCCAGCTGCAAATAAAAGCCGTAGAAGAAGACAATGATGATGACGTGACGCATTCCACGTTGGCCCGGACGTGGCAGTCGGTACGGGGATTCGCCGAAATAATATCGAACATTTCTTACACCTTTGTCTTTTGTTTTAAGAATTAGGGTATTTGCGGAGGAATCAAACACCACCTAGCAGTTATGGGGCTGACCTTATCATCCGTGTTTGGTCGACTTTTTGGCAAAAAACAAATGAGGATTTTAATGGGTGAGTTGAAAAAGTACTGGTTGATGGTTAGCTTCGCTGCTCACTAAATGCTATTGTCAGAGGAGCTCTGCTAGCAGTGTTCAAGTTGTAGATCACCACGATCATGCCAGTTTGACGTAGTGTTGCAAAAATGACCGATTGTAAACGAGTATATTTTTTTTCAAAGGGAATCTGTCAGTCCTTTTTGCTCTCTCGAGGAAGTAGAATAGTTTGACGCAATCGTGATATTCCATCGACTTTTTCCAACATTAGGGACACTACCTGTCCAACTTCAGCCGTTTTCACCAAACCCCATTGTGTCAGGGTGCGTTCACGGCCTAACAGA
Source organism: Syngnathus floridae (assembly GCF_059516105.1). NCBI lineage: Eukaryota > Metazoa > Chordata > Actinopteri > Syngnathiformes > Syngnathidae > Syngnathus > Syngnathus floridae. Next base: position 7,173,073 of record NC_142418.1, on the reverse strand, counting down.
TTGTTTCATTTGTTTTTTGTTTTTGTTTTTTTATAGAAAATATATAGCCTTCCTGGTATCTGAAGCCTATCTGCATGTTCTGCTAGCTTGGCTTGTTCTATGATGTAACAACTGTCATGTCGATATCGAGCTGTTGTAACTTGTCACTTCACAATGTTCTTCCATAGTTGGTCTGGATGCAGCTGGAAAAACTACGATCTTGTACAAGCTGAAGCTTGGCGAAATAGTAACTACCATCCCAACTATAGGTAATAAAACGTCTTACCACAACCTGTTGTGCCTGTTGTTATTTTGTGTTAAGATCTGTCTTTGTTTTCTATCCTCGTGGTCAGGTTTCAATGTGGAGACGGTGGAATACAAAAATATCAGTTTCACCGTGTGGGATGTGGGTGGTCAGGACAAGATCAGACCTCTGTGGCGACATTACTTCCAGAACACACAGGTACGAGCCGTTGGACCAAACTGAAATGGCGAGTCTTGGTCGCTGCAACAAAACACACACCTGTCCATAGGGCTGCTCTTGCCCTCACTGCGTTCTTAAAACTGTTTAATGATCCCCTCATTAAGGTGGTGGATGAGCTGGAACATATTCCAGTGAGATTGGTTGCCTGTCAATCCCAGAGCACAAATGGGGAAACAACCAGTCACAAGCACATTGGCTCCAATGGACAATTAGGAGTTTTCTGGAGAGCTCATGACTCGTGATGAGAGTTTAATTTATTCTGACAATGCTGGTAACTCAAAACATTTGTATCTTAAATAGTCTTTCCTCATTAAAATGAACGTAAATGAAATGAATCAGCCCCCCCCCCCCCCCCCCAATATTATATAAGAATAAGTAAATGACAAAAATATTAGTCTATAATGATCTTTGTTAAGACATACACATCAAGTCTGAGCTATCACACCAAATAACAGTCCATCACAATCTCATGTTGTTTCTGTGGAGTCGTAGTCATCGGTTTTGCTTTCGTCTTGCAGGGCCTCATTTTTGTTGTGGACAGCAATGACCGAGAAAGAGTGGCTGAGGCTGCAGAGGAGCTCTCGAAGATGGTGGGTATTATTGGTGCTTAAATGGTAATAATACCTCTCTGATATTGTCTGTGACTGTCAGAATGGAACATTATCTCTGCACTAAATTTAAATGCAGTCTGTCTGAGGTTACAAGGTGTTCTTTCACAAGCCAGCACATGCCAAGAACAAGGTTAATGGTGAAGCAAATGAACAGAATAACTCAAAGAAATGTGTTTGTCTTAATATTTTTTTGTTTAATTATTTTCTTGTTTTTATTCATATCTAAAGAATCTTTTGAAGAATGTTGAATTTTATTTAACACCAAAGTAATTGTGGTTAATATTATTTTCATTATTGAGACCAGTTTTGAAAAAAAAATCTGAAATTGACAATACCGGAAAGCACAAAGTTCAAGACTGATATTTGTGCTTCTAGTTGGGTGAGCAAGAGTTGAAAGATGCCGTATTGCTGGTGTTTGCCAACAAACAGGACCTCCCCAACGCCCTGTCTATTAACGAGCTCACCGAAAAATTAGCTCTCAACAAGCTGCGGAACAAAGAGGTAAGTTAACTAGCAACGCCACCTTGATCCATAAGAAAGCAACCCCAGATTGCATGTAATTTAACTGCTCGCCGTTTGCAGTGGCACCTTCAGCCGACCTGTGCCACCCAGGGCAGCGGCTTGTACGAAGGACTGGACTGGCTTTCTGCGGAGCTGTCCAAGTAGATGCGGACCAACCATAAGGATGAAAGCCTGAACTTTCACACGGACATTCAACGTTTGGTCCTTCAGCCGTGGAGGACATGGCTGGCGGCCAGTATTTTTTTTTTTTATTAAATGTTTTATGACAGGGGCGGTTAAGGTGTTGTCGGATTGTCCAAGTTTCATTCTATTGTCTGACCAGCAATCTGTGAGTGTCATCATGAAAATGATGCAATTTGACCACTTGAGTAATTCCAGTCTGATATTATTAGGTTAGCGTTTCTTACGTTCTGATCAGTGGCTACTGACCAGGATTTGTTTTTGAAGTGTTCTTCCACAGCATTGCCTCTCACTGAATGGATCCAAAAAGGAACATTGTGCCTTTCTTTTCATGCTTTATGCTTATCACCTACCGAAGATGTTGTTGTGACTTTAAAAATACAAAAAAAGACTTCTTTGTACTGTTTTTCTGGGTGCCCTGTTTTCCTAACCAAGAGTCTGCTCGTAACATTTTGTCAAGGCTAGCAAGATTGTTAGATCTAACAACTGTTTAAATACATAAAATGATTCATTGTGTACTCATTGCAAAAATGATCAGCATGACAATAATTGTTGATATTTCTTTTGGTTGTAATGTTTGCAAGCAAATACTTAATATTTAGTGCGATAGGTTTTAATTCTCATGTTACCTAATTCTTGTCTAAAAAATAAACATCTTTTCTGAGACCCAATTGAAGATGAAGTTAATTTATTATTTGCCCGATTACAAATAGGTTAGTTTGTATCTAACTGCAATGCATCTCACTGAGGAGTTTCTCGTACTGTATTAACAAAAAAATAGAAAGACCTATTAGAATTTAAGTAGAACCATAACTATCATTTAATGTGTGCCGTTTGAGTCTTATCACGAAAACTAACAATGCATGAGGCTTTTTGGGTCAATTGGGATACAGTGTTTGCATGTGAATGTACAAGCACTATTTAATTGGCGTAATGCATTTATAACAGCTAATCTGGCTTAGCAATGATGGATCAGGTCTGTGCCTGTCAGCAAGCAGTCAAATGGGTCGGTGTTGAACAACAAGTGTGTTCTGTTTCACTTTTTTGCACCTTTACATGGTGTGCTTCTGTACAAACTACAATTAATTGTACAAACTACAGTTAATGGGAATTATCGTACCTCCGTCCAACACGTTTGCAAAGGTAAGTTCTGAGTTAAGTTGACAAACCAGACAGTTGTGTAGTACAGTCTGATGTTGGGTGGGGGTGCTACACCTCCTCCCCGGTGTAGGATGCAGACCCATGTTCCAGTTCCGCGACCTGCTTACTCCCAAGCCCGGGAGAACCTGGTAAGGGTGATCCCGCCCAAGCTTCTGTGTCTGCTGGCCTGCGGGGGCGTGGACTGCCGTTATGAGGGACCAGAGTGTTGGAAAGCAAACCAGCAGGTCATCCGAGGTGTTTTCTCATCATGGTAGGACTATTTCATTGTCACCTGACTAATGAGGACCTAGGGGTGCTTGATTATTTACGATGCACTCTTTCCTGAAATTCCAGGGTGACTGATGACATAATTGCCATGGCACGACCATCCAAACTCTTGATTGACAAGTATGACATCATTGAGCAATTCCAACGGTATTGTCTTGAATTTAAGTCTGAAGTCCACAACAGTTGTGGGTGGTGGCATTGTGTTCTTCTCATATATGACTTATTCCCTAGATTAAACATTAGATCCATCATAAACATGCAAATGCCAGGAGAGCATGCTCACTGTGGACCCCCCCTGGACCCCAAAAGTGGCTTCACATACTCACCCCAGACCTTCATGGAGAATGACAGTGAGATACTGTCTAGTAGAGTATACCACCAAATAGTTATTTTCAGTATTGTATGTTAGCTATGTCTCGATACTCTTGTGTAAACAACCAACGATGGCAAATATGTCCATCCATTCATTTTCTACACTGCTTACCCTGTTGAGAGTGGAGGGTGAGCTGGAGCCTATTCCAGATGATTTAGAGCAGTGGTTCTTAACCTTGTTGAATGTACGGAACACCACCAGTTTCATATGCGCATTCACCAAACCCCTCTTTAATTTTTTTTTTTCTTCAAATTCAAGGTATAGATGTTTTTTACTGGTGCACAAAATTAGCCGTGCACAAACATCACCTTGTTCAAAGAACAGAACCAACACAATGCATGAACTCGCAACAAATTACATACCTGCAAATCAGTGTGAGTTCTGCTGTTAACGAATTTACACGATGAATCAGGTGTGTTCGGACCTCCGCATTGGAGGCTCTGCTGAACCCCTGAGACCGACTCACCGAACCCAGGTTAAGTACCACTGATTTAGAGCCAGGGAACGTGGCACGGCCACAATAGATTGCTTGTCACAGGGCTGAGACATTAAGACAGACTCGCATTCTTAACACCTTATATACTCACGGGAATTTGCAACAGTTTTGTACTTCTTTGTGGGACAATATTTCCCTAGAGCCACGTCTTAGAAAAGTCTTCCCAGAAGTGCAGACTCTTACAGTTCCAAGGGAACAGCAACATTTCATCCATTTGAAGTTCTCTGAGTGATTTTTGTACTGCTACTGAATTGGATCTCATCAATTACCGGGTGTTGAGGCCAATGATTCTCTTCACTAGACCATCCAAACGATTTTATAAGCACGTGTGTTCATTTTGCAGTTTACTTCTACAACTTTGGGATGCCAGACTTCTGCGTGTCTTCCCTGGTCAACATAATAGATGGGGTAAAGGTGCTGGCCTTTGCGGTGGGGGAAGGCAGGGTTGCTGTGCACTGCCACGCTGGCCTGGGCAGAACAGGTTTGGGTTCCATCAGAAGTAACCCAGCAAGCGTGACGGCACGCAACGCACAACTTTGTGCTATGACTGCTCCACAGGTGTCCTGATAGCCTGCTACTTAATCTACACTTTGCGCATCAGTCCCAGCGAGGCCGTCCATTATGTGCGCATCAAGAGGCCTCGCTCCATCCAAACCCGAGCGCAGATCTGCCAAGTGTTCGACTTTGCTCGGCTCCTCAGCGCGCAGCTGGTTCAGTACCCAGACCTCAGCCTGCGACACGGATCCCCCGTCACCCTGCAGCACTACCTCAACCGCCAAGCGCTCCTGCTGCACGGCCAAGAGGCTCGCACGCTCAGATACATACCCAAGGTGTGGACTTGATCGTTATCTGTGTCACTAACAGTACAGCATCACTGATCCCCCTCTTGCCATCTCATCAGGTGGTGTACCTTTTGTGCATGCACATCTCCTGTTTGTCGATGGGACTACCCGCAGCTCCAGAGATACATGCTGAACTGGAGAAGAGATCAGAACTGAGGATTTTGACCAGAGTGGTGAGGGAGACCCTGGTGTCCAAACAGTTCCTGCCCTTGCTGCGCCAAGATCACATCATCGCACGAGTGGGCTCTGTGTCCTCCTGGGATGGGCAGCTCGGATTCTCAGAGCGAAACAGGGACTTGCTTCGGGACAAACGCAGCTACAGTGACTCTGACCTCAGCGTGATGGCGGTAAGTATTAAAAGATTTCACACACTCAAAAAACCAAATCACCATATCGAGGGAGACTCGAGGTCAGTGAGCGTCTTAAGATGAACAAGTGCATTTTGCTTCAATTGGCTTTTTTGTGACTTTACCCACTACAGATGGCAAAGAGGAGAATGACCATAGTTCAGACAATAGAACTGACACATGCATGAAGGTGATACACAGCTAGGTCTCCTTCTTGACTGCTCATTACAGTATAGCAGCATCTATCATAAGAAAAAAACTGTACTCAGGATGGGTGAAGATTTCATCACTTACATTACCGGGATTGTCGTGAAGTGACGATCTCCGGGGCCTTGTTGTTCCGCTTTGCCTCCACTATATAGTATGTTAGCCTCTGACTGCTTTAATTTGCATTGTTTCTAATAGGAAAAGCAAACTGTCATGCTATTGTATCGTGTCTTATAGGATCTGGAGATGGGTCCCTGGCTTGCAAAGGATGCCATAGGATCTGAACTGAGACCAGTGAGCTCCAAGACTACCCCAGCTTCATTACACCTCACCACCAACAACCGCGCTCAAACACGCGCTAAGCAGCCGAGCAAAAGCTCTGGTAGGATGTTTAAGTCTACGGTCAAAAAGGATCAATCCAAGTACAGCTCCAACATTGAGGTAAAAGCAAAACCGACTATTTAAGATTACCAATTGCGTGATGAATGCTCTGACTCAAGATTATTTCTCAATAGTTGTGCAGAAGCACACACAACGTGCGCCCGACCTCGGTGGCTCGTGCCATTGCCAAGGCAATGGCAGACCAAAGTCCACCAGAAGAATCCATTCTACAGCGGTCGTCTCTTCTACAGGTACATCTCCCACATCTGCACATTTTTATACAATATTCCAAAATCAAGTCACTCACCTTCCTAACAGGAGGAGCTGAACAGCAGTGAATGTGGCTGGGCTCTTTTGGTGACCGAGACGAATCCTCAGGTTCTCACATGCCTGCTTTGGACTTGGCTTGAGAAGCTAAAAGTCAGTCAGTGGACTTCAAGCAAAACACCCTCATGTTGATATTTAACAGTCATACAATCCGATGCTCCAACATATTTGATCCATCTTGACACAGGATCCCGTTCTTGGTGCCGAGGATATAGTAAGATTGAGTTGTGTGGAACCTAACAGGAAGCCTTTTTGTGTGCTCAAGAAGGTAAGGTATCCAATAATCTTGATATTCCTTTGTACTCGTTATAATACTTAATCAATCTTAATCACAGGAATAGGCTAACTAGCTACTAAGCTACTCATTCTTTCGTCTCTTGAATAAGTGTAGCTTAAGAGATCAGGTTGTTTTTGGGCCAGTTACTCTTTTGAGAGGCAATAATATTGGGATTTATTTTTTTTAAACAAAACAGAAAGGGGGCCCCAATGGAGCACTTCCTTTCTTGGACATGGTGGTCATGATAGTGATAGTTCTCTTCACTTCTGCTACTTGTAATAAATGTAAATCGTGAATTTGTTCCACCTAGTGCCTTTTATTTTTATTTTTTTTATAAAGTATCAATCACGTTGTTTGTTCCGCTTAGTGCTTTTTATTTATCTTTTTTTTAATAAATGATCATATATTATCACTCTGGCCTATGTAATAAATAAATGTTGAATTTAAAACTAGTAGTCGATTAATCGTAATGTATTGCAAGCAAACATTACTGAGGAAAAGAGTCTTTGACCTGGTTAGATTCTGCATGGGATGGAGCTCACTCCACAAAGTGGTCTGATCCAACTGCATTTTCAAATCCAGCAATTTCTGGTGCCAAGAGTTGCTAGCAATCCTATTGTCCTTCCAGTCACAGAGGCACACCATCTATTGTCTGCTGAGCTGTGTCAACAAAGTGACCAGCCTGTGTCCGCATAGAGAAGATGCCGTGCTGCAGCGACTGATACGAGCACTGACAAAGGTAAGCGAATAAACAGTGCAATGTTCTAAGTGAGCAAAGCCTGACAACTAGCCAATTGCCTTTTTTACTTAACAGCGACCTCAAGAGGAAATCAAAAGCCTTGCACGTTTACTAAATCTCATTAGGACCCATTTGAGGGAGAACTTTCTCAACAATTGTTGAATCCGGTGCGCCGGGAGCTGGGACGCTACACTTTGAAGTGGACCAATTGTCGATTCCATCATTCTGACAATTTTTTTTTTCTTTTGACCACAAATGGGAAAATAAACTTGTTGGTGTGATAGTGGTGCTTTTATAACAATATTAAATTACCCTGTGAACAGGAAAAAATATGGGATTTCAAAATGATTTCTTGATACATTAAAAGTGGACCATTTGGGTTAAACAATTGACCAACCAAATGAATATTATTTAAAAGAAAACATTGAGTGTAAAATAAGGATTGCTTCTGTGTTTATTACATATTACGAGCGGAGAAATGTGATCACAAGTGCAGCAACTGTTTGTAAACGTTATTGAGACTTTCTCAAAAATGTAATTAGAGGTTTAACCCTCCAGATTTGGGGAAAATAATCTTGGATAAAATAATGAATCTTATATTGACGCGGTTTCAATGTTTTTATTTATGAGACAACGTGCGCCATCCGCTGGTAATCCAGAAGTGTCGCCTTAAACACCAGTTTAGTGATCATTTGTCACATAAAACATAAAAGAATTGGGGATGCTATAATGGAATGCCAGTCGGTCAAACTTAACTTATCTTAACTTTTACCTTTAACTTTAAAAAGACGCAAGTAAAGCAATCTCGCTAGTATTTATCTGCGTGCGTCGCCCACCCGTCTTTTCTCCAATTAAACTTCCGATCCACTTTTTCGTGAGTCCATTGTGCGAACTCCACCTGACAAAATGCCACATTTCCATGTTTGTTCTAACTTTTAGACGAGGTGCCAACTGAAGAGTTGTTTGAGCGGATCAACCTGTGACGTCACCACCGGTCGGGTTGTGATTAGCGTCGCACTGTCAAACCAACACAACTGTTTTGTGCATAAGTACTTGTGTGCTGTGTTTCTCGCACACGCCACCTGAGTACAAATGGGCCGCTGGTGACACGTCATCACATTCAGGCTGTAATGATGTCATCTCCCAGCCGGGACGCGTGGGCGGCGTCAGGATGCTAAAGTGCTGGATAGCACTTTTTGTCCAACGCAAGAAACTTCGACAAGAAAATCTGGGGCCGTCCTGACAGGTCAGTCGTGTGGTTTAAAAAAATACCTTTTAAATTAACAGCTAGGGACAGTTTGTGGGCTCGAATTGCATACGTAATAACTAGAGAGCCTATGATGCGTTCAGGAAAACGGGTTTTCAAAATAGCAGGTTGCGAATTCTTAAATAAAATGTCGAGTATTGTAAATTCCTTCACTTGCATGGAGATTTTGAATACAACACGGTCAGCATGTGCAGTCGTCTCCGTGGCAACATTGCCATAGTGAAGTGGGCTGGCTCGAAACAATTTGTTTTGTAGTTCAATGAACGCACTGATTTCCGGATCAGAGGAAGACTGAAATGAGGATCGGGATTTGCGAAAGGTAAACTATTTCAACCAACATTTTGAATCCACCCGGCCCCCTTTAGAAATAACGGAATCAATACTGAACCTTAGAATAAACATTCCTTCCTAGGAGACATTTTTTTGTTATTGAGTAACAGGCGCAGCTAAGAGTTTTAGTGTAATATTTACAGATGGGTGACGTACAGGCAGGTAGTAGGGTGGACTAGTGGTGACCATCTCTCCCTCATTCTTGGTTGTAATAATGCTGTGTGGAGTTTGTATGTTCTCCCTATGCTTGCATGAGTTTTCTGCAAAGTATCTTGTCATGGATTTTTAAGTAAATTTCCCCCTGACAAATCCTTAATTTCAATAAGTCAAATATAAAATATACACAAAGTTACCACATCCCATTTGTTAGGAGGGTATGCATGCTTTGATTTATTTCTCCTCATAAAATTAAATTAAGTTGTACTTGTTTACATACAACTACAACGTAAGTGAAATTATTTATCTTGGTCTCATTTATTTTATATATCTCAAAAACCTGGCATTTGACAAGGGGTGTGTAGACTTTTTATATCACCGGTTGTGCCCTGCCAATGACTGGCAACCAGTCCAGGAAGTACCTGGACCACTCCATCAGTATTGGTAAATTGTGAAAGTGGAGGCCCTCTGGTGGTTTTCACACTGCCCATTGAATGAAAAGCAAACTTTAAGTATTTGTTACAGATAATGCCTGATGAAGAGCCTTGGGTTGGATCATGGAGGCCCCACAGACCTCGAGGGCCGATAGCTGCCCTCTATAGTAGCCCAGGGCCCAAGTATGCACTGCCTTCACTCACAGGTAGAATTTTTTTTTTATTCTCTGCTACCAGTCTTAAGATTTGTGGTAACGTAATATAAGGGTTCATTTTTTTTTTTTTGCCCTTCATCCAGGTTCATCACTACATGATCCGACAAAATACAAAGCGCCCAGTTTCAGCTTTCGGGCCACCTATGACATAAGCTCGCAAGAAATCTCGCCCGGACCTAAACACCTCATCCCCTCCAACATCACCAAAACGGGCCGTGATGGAACTCCAGCGTTTTCATTTGGCAGTCGCCCCAAGGAATTAGCGCGCACCCAAGTGCCTGCACCCAGTGAGCATAACGCACATTTCTTTCTTTTTTTTTTTTTTGCAGCGCAGCTCGGCCACGTTGGAAATGATGACATGTTTTCTTGCTTTTTTTTTTTTTTTTTTTTTTTTTCAGATCATTACCACCCTGAGAGTTCAGACAAGGTCACTTATCACTCTTCCCCTTCCTATACGTTGTCCGGGAGAGGAAAAAATGTTGTACAGAGCAACCAGACTACTCCCGGTAACATTTCTCTTTTTGACATTTCTTACACTTCTTTTGGGTTAGCAAAGAAAAAAAAACTATGTCTACAGTTCTGTACTTCTACAACACTCCAAAAGAATCATCAGACATTCTCAGATGAGGTTCACTGCTTATGTAATCAAACTTGATGAATAAAATTTGTTCTTGAGATGGTTTTGCCCAACTTGACCACACACACATACAGTAAAGATTTTCTATCATTAATATTGAACAGGTTTGATATTCATGAATATTGCCTTTGAACATTTTCCGAGCAGAGTGAGAGAAAAAAAATCTCACATCACACACGGCTCCATCACAGGATAATTGCTCAGGATAATCTTTCAGAGATTTCAGAGATATCCAAGAAGCATGTTTTTTCTGAATTTGATCAGAAGGCTGGGGTGATAATTAAATTTGGCCCGCTGCTTAACGGTTTTGTCCCTGCAGGTCCAGCATCCAACACTCTACCTCCTGTGTTTGGACCCAAAACTGTCAATATACGCGCAGCACCCGCACACTCGCTCTACGGTCGCAGTAAAAATGGCAACTTCATGGAAGACTACACAAAGGTAGAAATATTGTCTAAAACATTTCAGGCTCACCGAGCGACACAGCCAATCACAATTAAATTCACTCAGTCACACCCCCACACATGGCGACTGTCTTTCACATACATACAAACTTACTGCAAACCTCGGAACACGTATCCATCTTCAACAAAACAGTGGGCTAGCATTAGGTCTGTAAACAAACCAACAATAACTACCATTGCCACATACAATGAATTAAAAATCAAAAAGATGTGGTGAACGTACCTGAGTTTTGCTCATTCAGAATCTCTTCTGATTAGGGATGGGCGAATATTTATTACACATATCACATCGGGTCGATATCGGTGTCCAATTACTCACGATGGCGGACGATACAAGTCACTAATATCAGGGTGCCCGGTTATGGCCATTTTCTATCAGAAACTACATGGCTGACGGATCCATCTTAGCGGTCATATGCTCATTAAGATGCAATTTTTGATGTGCATTGTCATTTAGAATGCTGATGCAAACATTATTGGTTTAATTCATAAAGCTCATATCCCACTGTGAGGCAAATGTCTGGCAAATGTCTGGCAAAAATCTTATGCTGGTGTCAGAAGGAGAAAGTAATGGTATCGAAAATCCCTATTTCCCTAATTCAGTTTCCCTTTGCTCTCCTTCTGTTTGATAGTCTTCTACTCTGTTGTGGCAAATTAGTTTCAGCAAAGCTCCTGAAGTCAGTCTTTTGACTTTTCAGTCTTTTCAGTGTGCTGATGACTGGCTACTACTGTGTGTGTCTGCTATTGTACGCCAAATGCCTTCTATTGCTGATAGGTTGTTCTTAAAATGGCAAACAGTCCCTTTAACATTGTTTTTTGTACTTTATCTTTCAGTCTCCAGGCCCTGCAGCCTATCAAGCTGTGGACCCTCAAATTTACCTAAACAAATCTCCTCAGTACAGCATGCCAGGGCGCAAGTTCATGCCTCAAGGTGCTACGAGGACGCCAGCACCTGGAGTCTACCGTCCTGAGAAGGTGGGGAAGGTCTTGCTTCCTATTGGGGCCAATTATGCATTCCCCCCCCACAAAGAACAGTTCCCATGTGTCTTAATACACTGTTTCCCAAATTTTATTGTTACCATTGCACTGGTGGCACAGCTAGGGCACGGAATGAAACCAGCAGCTACTTTCCAACCCTCATACATCCTTTGTTCAAATATGCAACTTAGAACAAATATTGACTTCTGGGTGTTACTGGTAATTTCTGTAAACATTGACGCTCTTTAACAGTAGATCTCATCTATGTCCAGAATGCAAATTAATGGCACATGCAGATAGCATTTTACCATATATAGCTACTTTAGTTTATTTTCCTTTCATTTCACACTTGATAGAGGCAGGCAGACGTAATTTGTATACAAGTGGTCCATTTTTTGAAGGAGAAACCAGAAGCTAAATGTTCTTACTTTGTCCAGAGATTATTTGTATACAAGTAGTCAATTTTTGTAGGAGAAAGCAGGAGCTAAATGTTCTTACATTGTCCAGGTCACCACCACACATTCCAAAGCGCCAGCCTTCACCTTTGGACTGCGTCACTCGCAATACACCGTATGCCCCATCATGGATGCAGACAGATACCAACAGTCATTGTCCTTTCTTTGAGCTGGGGGATTTCAACACCGTGACATCAGATGAAGCAAGGAGGCCAAAATCAGCAGATGAGATTTGTTGATTGGATTTCACAGTTCAGCGTTTGCAATATTTTGTCTTGTCAAGCATTTAGTTTGGTTAGCATGTGATTTGCTATTGTGAATGTTGTTCACAATAGCAAACAGGTGAGAAATGTCCTTTCCATCACATCCTACTGTGGCTCCTCAAATAAGGCTTGTTAAATCTCCCACATATGCATCCAGCAGGTCGCACTTGTGATTTCATTAGTGTTAGAGAAATTAACTACATTGTGTTCTACAATATTTTTTTAATAAAAAGAATAACAGTGAAAGTAATTATTTTTCTTAATTATTTTGGTACAGTACAGTACTGTACAGTTGCTGTTCGGTAAACATCCATCAATCAGTGTAATGTTTTTTGGTCCTGAATTGTTCACACTCATTCTTAATAATGGTACAGGTGATGTTTTAAAAGCACTTTACTAGGTTACTTCAGAATGGTGCACAAGATGTGCAAAATGAGTAAAAATGGCAAATGGCCTTGCCACTTCCTTTTTTTAAAAAAAAACAAAAAAAACACACAATAAAAAGTTGCTGAAATTCTAAGTTTTGTCTGGCTCTCAAATCATTTTGGGCTTAATTGTACTCCACTGTATTTGTAATGACTGCCAAAATCAAGTACATTCTGTATATTGCAATGTACAAATGAATGGAAACACTATGTATATAGTATATGTGTATCTACAGTATAATGTAATTTACAGGTGAATCATGTGAAGAATGCGGAATAAAAACTTTTTCAAATGAGTCCACGTTGCTGACGTCATTTTAGTACAGCTCTGACAGGTACATGCCAGGGGAGTACATACGTCAGCAGAATTGAGTAACTCTAGTCTCCTACTGCTACTTCTACAGTTTAATACAAACCAATGGCGGCGATAGACACAAGGACACATTCAAACATTTAAAAATGAAAATGAGTCATTGCACGTAGCGTTTTTGTTGCTATCACAGCGTCATCTGCTGGATGTTTTGAGTAAAAGTAGCCCATCGTTCCCATTTGCCTGCTTGGCCTGGGAGTTGATGTCATTACGTCATTGCTACTCATAGCATGTGCGCTGTGTTTCGCTCGCACGCCACCCTAATCCAAAATACATCATCATATTTGGCCTCTAATGATGTCAAACGCAAGGGCTGACGTCAAGATGCATTTACTTCAGGAAAGCAATCAGTTTGGCTAGCATGTGATTGCATTCGACGTGTTCCAATTTTACCGGAAGTCCAAGAGAGCCGTAACAGGTTAGTTGCATGTAATGTTCTATGGCAGGGGTGTCAAACTCATTTTTTTCACGGGCCGCATTGTAGTTATAACTTCTTTCGGAGGGCTATTATGACTGTCAACCCAAATAAATGTATGAGCACCTCATATTATATACAATAAAAGCTACGAAACAAACTGACAAATAACTCGTTTTCAAATCAGACGAGTAAAAACTGGTCAAATATTTAAAAAAAGAAAAGAAAAAAAGATTAAAAGTGAAGACAATTTGCAATTCCAGTAATGACACATGAACTTGATGTACAATTTGTCTTAACGGGCCACATAAAATGATGTGGCGGGCCATATCTGGCCCCCGGGCCTTGAGTTTGACACCTGTGTTTTATGGTGTATACCTGTATTCGCCAAATTAAAAGTTGTTTTAAATTATTTTACTAGTTGTTGAGCATTCTATCATATTTTCATAATTTGAGGCAATACAAGTTACTGGAGTAATCGGCTTGTAAAAAGTACAGTATGGAAAGCTATTCGTAAATGCCACTCCTAAATAAAGACACCCGGTGAAGAGACTTTAGATTAAATAAATTTGTATTTAATTCCATTTGAGTTGTCCAATAGAAAGGAAACTATCAACTCATGTCTTGTTTATGTAGGTCATGCCTGACGAAAACCCTAAAGTTGGTGGGGTGGTGGGGACCAAAAGAGCACTCTATGCACTTCCTTCACTCACAGGTATGACTCGTCATATATTTTTCTCAAGTTGTTGCCTACGTCTTAATGCAAACCAATCAGTGTTGTGTTGAAAACATGCAAATTATAAGATTTCAGCAGGCTCCTAAAGCCGTTCAGCAAGTGCAAATTTGAATTGCATGTAAATTTGAGAGCCACGCCCCAAAATGCAGGCTGGTCAGTCACAGCAGATCAGGCTAAAACTACACTTTGCTCGCTGCTGTTGAATTTATATATAAAAATAGTATGCAGCCTTCTAACAAAAATTGCACACTCACGTGAGGTCAAGCTACTCCTACTAAGATTTTGCTAATATTGTTACAATGAGTGCTAACATCTGTACCTTCCATTTTCATCTGAAGGCGCTAATAACCACGATCCGACAAAAAACAAAGCGCCAAGTTACAGTTTTGGCCATACCTGTCGCTTGACCAAAGAGCACGTTTCACCTGGACCTGCCCATTTTATTCCCTCCAACATCACCAAAAATGGCCGCGATGGAACACCGGCATTTTCATTTGGCAGACGTCGTAAGGATTGGGCACGTGACGAAATCCCTGGGCCCAGTAAGAAAAACAAATGAATATCGGACTGTGGAGACGATGTCTAGTAAACGAGATTGAAGCAATTGCATCTTTTTCTTGTCTTTTTTTTAGACTGCTACCACATTGCAAATGCAGCCAAGGTCACATTTCGTTCTTCACCTGCGTATACGTTGTCTACTCGGTGGAAACAAGCAATGCTAAGCAACCAGACCACACCCGGTAACATTCTAACTGATAGATTTAGTAACAATCAGAGGCAGCTAGGTAGAATTGCAAATAAAGAATTGCTTTACAATTTCAGAGTTATGATGAGACATAAAAGTTGAAATAGATGAATAATGACTCCAGCAGTGATTTAGCATAGCTTGACTTGCCTGGACATGTTTTAGTATTTTGCCAAATTGTCTCTCTTATAGGACATAGATGCTATAGCTCACTTTTTGTCTTCAAGTCACCTCCACACATGGAGGGGCTGCGACCCGGCATCTTCTCTTGATCATCCATTCGCCGCTGACCTTTAATACTGATAATGGTCTATGTATGTCATACTTCATATTCTGCCTGTCACTGCAGGCCCAGCATCCAACATGCTGCCTCCTGTCCTGGGATCCAAAACTGTGAACATTCCCGCCGTGCCCTCACACACAATGAGTGGTCGCAACAAAGTTGGCAACTTTTTTAATGATTTGTCACAGGTAGACATATGCAAGACCTTTTTTTTTTTTTAATCTAAATTCGTCCTAGTTTAATTGATACATCCTCCTGCAGACTCCAGGCCCTGCGGCCTATCAAGCTGTGGATCCCAAAACTTATCTGACCAAACCTCCCCAGTACAGCATGCCAGGACGTAACTTCTTGCCGACAAGCTTTACAAAGACGCCAGCACCTGGAGTCTATTGCCCTGAGAAGGTTGGATGGATGGATGGATGGATGGATGGATGGATGGATGGATGGATGGATGGATGGATGGATGGATGGATGGATGGATGGATGAATGGATGGATGGATGGATGGATGGATGGATGGATGGATGGATGGATGGATGGATGGATGGATGGATGGATGGATGGATGGATGGAGTCACTTTTAATATCTTGATTGATTGATTGAGTCACTTTTAGTATCTTACATTGAAGTAATTGCTAGACAATGCTATCAATATTGGATTCTTTGACTAAAGACCTTATTTGTTCTAGGTCAACTCTACACACTCAAAAGCTCCAGCCTTCAGTTTTGGAAGACTTCATTCAGAAAACACCCTAATCCCTCTTACGGACGTGGATCGTTGTCAAAAGTCTTTAAAGCTCGTTTAATTTCACACTGACAAAAGTGGTAAAAGGCAGCTAGTGGGAATGAAACTGAGGGGTCAATTGAAAGATGACATGCACCTTCTGCTTTAGACTCAGCATCATGTTGAGTCACATAATATTAGTAAACACAGGATAGATAACTTGATTATGTCATTTGTTGTACTATATTTGTCATTTATTTTTCTTGAGTGCTGGTGTCGGGTGAGCTGAAGTCTATCTCAAATAACTTTGGGAGAGAGGCCAGCGACATCCTGGATTGGTTGCCAGCCAATTGCAGGGCATACAGTATATAGACAAAAAAAAAAAAAAAAGGTGCACTTACGCCCCCCAGTATGGACAATTAAGGTTTGTCTGTGAACCTAACATGATGTTTCTGGAATGTGGGAGAAAGCAGGAGTGCTTGAAGAAAATTCATGCACAACTCAAAATTGATTAACAGATGTGCAAATGTTTTCTAATGAAATTCTAATGAAATTGTTTATTTTTGTCTTACATACATGAAACCCCTTCTATTTTGAGAAAGAAAATAACATGCCACACTATCATTTTAAATGTGTACCTTTGTGTATCTCTGCTCTACAATATTTTGAAATAAAAATTATAGGGCAAATATTTTGTGCATTTGTGTTTTTTGTTTTGTTTTTGAAATCCTGGATTGACAAACAAGTAACAAGTGACTGACAAGAAAATATTTTAATTTAAACAAGGTGAAGAATGTTGTTCAACAACATGTAAAATTGAATACTGTAATACTTAATGATGGGAAAATGGAAACCGAACATTTTGGCGGTGTACCTAATAGAGCGTTTGAATGATGTCACAGATCAAACAGCCAATCAGAAAGTGGGGGTGAGGGCGGGTGTGGCACGTTTCACTTAAACCAGGGGTGTCGACCTCCAGTCCTCGAGGGGCCGCGTTCCAATATATTTTCCAAGTTACCCTCATTAAACTCACCTGCGTGAAAAGATTTTGTTCATTTTCACGTTCTACAGGAGCTAAAACTTTTCACACAGGTGCACTTAACGAGGGAATCTTGGAAAACATGTTGGAATGCGCCCCCGAGGACTAGAGCTTGACACCTGTGACCTTTGACCATGGTATTTCCCTAATAAAGTGGCCTGTTATTAGGTACACTTGAAAATGGCGGTGTACCTAATGGAGTGTCCGAGTGACGTCACAGATCAACCAGCCAATCAGAAAGTGGGGGTGAGGGCGGGTGTGGCACTTTTCACTTTCCGTGAAGCTTTGACAATGATTTTACCTTATAAAGTGGCCTGTGATTAGGTACACCTGAAAATGGCGGTGTACCTAATGGAGTGTCCGAGTAACGCCACAGATCAAACAGCCAATCAGAAAGTGGGGGTGAGGGCGAGTGTGGCACTTTTCACTTTCATTTGAGCGTTGACCATTCTAAAGATTCAGTTCACTTAAAAGAATTGGAATGCACATCACTTGTACAAAAGAGTGCAGACGGGGCCACCTTATGTATTTATACATAAATATTTGCATTTGTTTGCATATACGTACACTTATGCAAAGCGAGGTTCCAATCCTAAAAGCACATTTAGATACATGCTCACACCTGGAATCGATCTAAGTTCTTACGGAGCAAGAGCCCGTGTCACGAACCGGTCGGTATTTTCTACCTGGAAACCACCACCCGTCTGCACTCTTTTGTACTAGTGATGTGCATTCTAATTCTAAGTGAACTGAATCTTTAGAATTGGTTCACTCAAAAGATTTGTTCAAAAGAATCGTTCACCAAATCGTTCGCTACACTTTATTTATTTGTACTTTTATTTATTTTTACCTCGTGTAGTGTACTTATTGAAGTGTTCATGAAGTGTCCCTAATCACAGGCCACTTCATTAGGAAAAAAGTTTAAGTGAAAATGAAAAGTGCCACACCCGCCCTCACCCCCACCTCCTGATTGGCTGTTTGATCTGTGACGTCACTCGGACACTCCTTTAGGTACACCGCCATTTTCAGGTGTACCTAATGACAGGCCACTTCAATTGGGAAAAATCATGGTCAAAGCTTCACGGAAAGTGAAAAGTGCCACACCCGCCCTCACCCCCACTTTCTGATTGGCTGTTTGATCTGTGACGTCACTCGGACACTCCACTAGGTACAGCGCCATTTTCAGGTGTTCCTAATAACAGGCCAATTCATTAGGGAAAAATCATGGTCAAATCTTAAATGAAAGTGAAAAGTGCCACACCCGCCCTCACCCCCACTTTCTGATTGGCTGTTTGATCTGTGACGTCATTTGGACACTCTATTAGGTACACCGCCATTTTCAGGTTCGTTCACGAAGATTCACGAGTGAGTGAAAGATAGCATTGCTGCTATGCCAGCCGACACACGTTATGCCGACATTGATGTTTTAATTTTGTATTTGTTGGATTGTAGTTGATGGGGATATATTCTAACAAATGTGTTTGTGTTTGAATAAAAGGTTGAAAAAAAATCCGTTATGCCGACATTTGTTATTTTGGGGGACACCAACTCATATAACAACGTAAAACACATGCATATTGACATATAAAGCAGTTAACCAAATGTCTGATTTTTATGTTTTAATTGGCGAATATAAAAACAAGGAATAAAACACCAGACAAGTTTTAACATAAATGTTTATTTAAACAAAACATAATAAATAATAATAATCATAATAAAAGTAAATTTCAAACCAGCAATCCAATGTGAAATTGAAATAGATATATTGGATAACAATATTTAGGCGTGTATACGCATACACGTTATTTTAAGTGTTATAAAATTAAGATTACCCAAAGAGAAGCATAATCTCCCCGTTTTTGCATAACGGCGCATCGCTTCATGCAATAAAGTTAGCCGTTAGCTTGGAGAAAACGCGCATAAAAGAAGTGCTGTTTCAGTGAGTAGTTCTTTCTTTCCTTGGAAAATCGTAAATCCACATCCTGGTTTACATAGTACACTGACTGATCCGTTGATGCACGGGAAGGCAGTTCACCCATTAACTCGTTCGCGAACGGGAAAGTCAGGATACGTTCCCTCACTGATCCGTTCTCGCAATGAACTGGAAATGCAATTCACTCACTCATTAACTCGTTCACTCACAAATCCGTTCAGTTGGTGAACGGGAAATACAATTCACGACTCGTTTGTGAACGGGAAGTTACGTCATTTTCTTCTTCGTTTTGTTTTACGACGAGGTGGCACCAGCTTCAATGTGCATTACCGACACCTACTGGTTGAAGTCATATGAACTGAAAAAAGAACGAATCACTTCAGGAACTGATTCGTTCCCGCTCGTTCACTGAAAAAAATTGTTGAACGATTCGTTTGAACAAATCTTTTGAGTGAACTGCTTCTAAAGATCCAGTTTACTTAAAAGAACTGGAATGCACATCACTATTTGACACCCCTGCCCTATATGGGGTATGTCAAAGGACATTCTATCAGGCACTAGCACAGACTCCCAAATCAAAGGAGGGGGGTCCTTTAGGCGTCCCCGTTGCGTAGAAACACAAACCGCCGCCAGCACGGATTTGTAAATTTACGAACGGAAAGGTAATAGACGTGTGCCATTTTCACATCGACTACTTTACAAAATCAAAATACAGATATATATACATGATAAATAATGGCAACGTGGTAGTAAAACGTAACTCAATATCCATGGTAACTGAATTCGGTTCCTCGGGGCGAGCCAGTTAGCAAGTCGAACTGCACAATTACATACAAAATCCGCTCGTTCTATTAAAAAAAGTGTCCTCAGATGCCGTCGTTATCAGACTGATTTCATTTGAGCTAAAGACTAACTTGACTAACAAGTCAAATGTACACAGGCGAAATATAACACCGCCCGTTCAGTCTCTGCTAACCAGTCGGTGGACAGAGTGAGCCACTACTCTTCGCTAGCTTGGGAAGCTATTTCGCAATGTCGAAATCGTCTTAAATCGAAGTGGAGGTAAAAGCGCACACAAAGAGAAAGAGGAGGAAGAGAGGAAATGGCTGCCGACGATGATGACAACAACATTCCCGAGCTGGACCAAAAGAAGTACGACGCGGACGAACAAGTGAAGATCATCTGTCTGGGCGACAGTGCAGTCGGCAAATCCAAGTATGTTGTCAGAAAAACAAACAAAAATGTGTCATTGTGAACTTGTTACTCTGACATATTTCTTCTTCAGGCTGATGGAGAGATTTCTCCTGGACGAATAGTATCCTTCATGGAGGTACAACCACTATAGTATGCAAGGACAGCATGCACATTACATTGCCTTATGATATATACCATAGGCATTGATATTTCCTGTAGCTTTAACTGTCACAACACATATGGAATTGGCCCAGACCACTTACATAACTATATCGTTAGCCAATTAGCATAATCTCCTAGTTATTTTGGATGTTTTAGAGAAGAAGAGAAGAAACAAACAAACAAAGAGCTCCCATTGCCTCAATTTAGCCTTTGCTGATTACCATGACCCAGATGTAGAAGCGACACTTACAGAAAAAACAAAAAACAAAAGTCATAGCAAGCACAAGTATTGATGCAAAAATACACTGTACAAGTAGGCATAGTACTCACAATCTATAGTTAAGTGTAAGTTCTCTGTCCTGTGCAGTGTAGTCCACAGTTTCCACTTTGCTTTACATGGGCCACTTCCCTCCAAAAATGAGCCAAGCTGATTTGGTCCCTGGGAAAAGCGGCATTTAATAATTCCTTAATTTCTCCTTCAGTCATCCTCAACAGTTGTCAACGTACGCGTTGACACTCTACAAGCACACAGCCACTCTGGCCAACAGGACTGTGGCTGTGGGTATGTTGTAGCACACACACATACACACCCACACCCACTTCTTGGTCTCAGCAAGTTGCAGTTAACGTTGACTTGATCAACAGATTTCTGGGATACGGCTGGCCAGGAGAGGTTTCATAACATGCACCCCTCATACTTTCACAAAGCACACGCTTGCATCATGGTAAGACACATGCATTCATCATTGAGCAGCTACATTAGTATGTTGTTAAAATATTATTTAAAACATTACCTGCACACCTGGGCCGGATTTGCACCCTAAACTTTCTTCTCTTGTTTCACGCGTAAGGTTTTTGACGTCCAGAGGAAGATCACTTACAAGAACCTGGCCAACTGGTACAAGGAGCTGAGAGAGTACAGACCCGAGATCCCCTGCTGTGTGGTGGCCAACAAGATCGACGGTGGGTCTCCATTGTTTTCTAGCTCCGCGTAACTAACAATGACAATGACAGCTCGATGACCTCACCGGTACATTCCCATCTGCAGCTGACATGAAGGTGACCCAGCGAAGTTTCAACTTTGCCAAAAAGAAAGGACTCCCTTTTTACTTTGTATCTGCTGCCGATGGCACTAACGTCGTTAAGGTATGAGGTCTTGTGTTTTTTAATGCAGGTGGATGTGGTCCCATTTGCTTTTTCCCAAATGGCTATAGTCCTAGCTGCTCCACTCGGCCGGCATGAGCGTTGGCTGCTTTGATTTCTAACTTGTCCCGACAGATGTTCCGGGAGATGATCAAGCGAGCCGTGGAATACAAGCAAAACCCTAGTGACTTCATGGATGAAGTCATGCAAGAACTGGAGGCAAGTTGATGCTTTCCACTGCTGGTAGTATGAAACCAACATCTTAACAAATGTCTTAATAAGAAAAAACAAAACATGCATAAAGAATTATTTACTTGTATTTCAACACAATGATGATATTGTATCTTTCGTAGAAGTTTGAGCTTGAGAAGAATGAAGTGCATTCAAATGCGGAGGGCGGTGACGTCAATAGGGAGGAGAGCCCAGAGTTGCCCTGACCAAAGTCCTCACGTAACCATCATCCTCTGTCCTGAAGCAGTATCATGACCTCTGCTAGACTTGTGCTTATGTATTGCTGGTAGACTCGGGTCCTCGATTTACGACGTAGTTCCGTGCTTATGTCGTAACCCGCTATTGTCAGTCACTAGCCTACGCTAATGCAGCAAATACGGTGGTAACTGAGATTGCAATCTCATGTCATGTGACCATGTATTTTTACACCTCTGTGCAAACAAGTTCATTGTGTGCCATACATACCCTTGAAATCGCGCATGTTTGGGACCTCTTGCAATTTGTATCCAGGTTACCTGCTGGAAGAATTGAAACAGTGCGTTGTTTACCAGCTTCATATCTGAATAATAGTTTGAATGTTATCAAGAGCTGGAAAACAGTCACAATCATGTTACTAGAATTGCAAAATGTAAGGACTATTCAAAATTGAAAAGTTTCCATGGGAATTAAGGAGGATTTATGGGAATAAACCAGAAATTCAGAAGATTGACCCTTCATATGAAACTTGAGGCGGGCTATAGTGTCAGTGTCTCCATCACCAGCTCAAGCCAATTGGCCAAAGGACAGCTCCTATCTCAGCAGCACTGTACCTGTGGTGAATACTTTATTTTCCAAATTCCCATGGTATTTTCCAGATATTTTCCACTCCATAGCAACAGTACATGTCACCATGTACCATGAACCACTTCCGCTTCTTTGTTCCGGGTGTTGTTTTGGCTACATTAGTTTCAGGTTTCACAGCCTGTTTGCTAGCAGCAGTTTACTCAAATCATCAACAATGTCATTTTCATACTGGAAAACAAAGAATGTAATTTTTATTTCAACAATGTCAATAAGTTGTGTAAGTGTTGTAAATTGTGAATAAATGTACCAAGGCACTGACTTAGCAGTTCATGTTTTAATTATAAATGTATTACATAATATAATAAATGTATCTCTGCGGTGGCACTATACCCTGCAACATCTGTAACCGTCGCTGCCTCAATTCGCCGTATGTCCACTTATTGGTTTTATTGTTGCATTGGGGCTGAATGATGTATTATCAGCAGCGCCACGCGACAAGGCTGAGACGTTGCAAGGGATCCACCATTGAAAAACTTCAGTGCAAACAAGGAAAGGAAAAACAACAACAGTGAAAAGAAAATGAAAACCCTTCCATGATAAGCTCAGTGGGTTACCAGACAGGCTTTTTAAAAAGATCACAGCGCACCTTCGCCGTGTGGATTGTGCTTTGTTGATTGAAACACGACGATAACCCCCTCACTTCCACTCATTAGCCCCAAATGATGTGTCACAACTGTGTTCTCAAAACAATTGTGTGTTCATAAACTGCCATACTTTCACCACAAAGTCAAAATGGGAAAAAAACAAAGCTTAAAATGTAGAGGCTCGGACTTATGTCTCACACACACACACACAGACTTTATTTAAGCCTGCCTCTGTACTTATTATAAATGACCGACACAGTCGAGTCTTGACTGCATGACCTGTGTGGTGGTCAAGAAGTGAGCGAGCTATCAAATATCAAATGCATTTCTCAAGATTTTCAGGAGATGGCACCATTTTATTGAGTCTGAACAGCTCCAAAAATGCTGCAACTAGGAGAGTTCTAATGACAAATACACTATAAAGTTGCTCTCTCTTTTTTTTTTTTTTTTTGGCACATTTTGCTTTTCGTATTTGTCCCATAACGGATCAACTCAAAGCGTTGGTGTCATAAAGGGCACACGGGAAGTGAAAGTGGTCAACAAAGCAGTGAAATTGATCAGTTAAAAGGTGGGAATTATGTTCGCAATGCAGAATTGACTGTGAGGATGTTTGTTCCATATACACACAGGCACACAATTTGGACAAAAGTCTTGAGAAGTACCTTATAATATTTTGGATAATTTTGGGATTTTTTTTTTGTGTGTTCCAAAATTCAAGGCAAAGTTCATAACAGGATGTTTGGATGGGTTTTCTGGACTGTCACCGGTCTGGAGGTGCCATTTGTCACATTTGAATAGCTTCCACCACCGTGACTACAGCAGGCAACTTTTGGGCATTATGACTAGGCAAGGGGCTACAGATTCCCAAGCAGAGATAAGAAAGCCTCCATTAAGACATAGTACAAGAGGGATTATTTCAATGATTGATTCAATTTTGATAATTTTTGTTCAACATAAAACCAATGTAATTTTGTTCACTGAGAACATTTAGTTCAGCCCATATTCAAATTTCAAATTACTAATGCCAAAAACCTAAACGCTACTGAGAAAATACTCAACAACTATGCCAAATGTGGCATTTTAAGCGGCAACAAAAAAACAAAATGCATCAAATCGAAGTCATTTAAAGATCCTCGTCCGCTCATTCCAGTACTTTTGTCCATATAGTGCACTCAATCATGTGTGCTTTTGAGCAAATGTCTCCAAGTCATATATTGTAGGTATCTTTGATGGTAATACAGTAAGGCTCTTGTGGACTCATTGTAAAGATGGATGTAAATCAGCAAGCAAACATTTACACTCTCATACAAACACACACACAACTTTGCGGTTTGGAGGGTCCAAGGGAGGTGTTGGGTTGGGGGGGGGGACCAGATGCACGCACTTGGATGATGGGTGGCTTCTATGTTAGCACCTTGTCACCTTTTATGTTTTGTGCAAATCATCCCCTAAAGTTCATAATTCAAAAGATCATAGAAAGAATAAAATCTGCTCACCTTTTCCACAGGTGGTTAATTATGCATATACTGTATGCCAAACATTCACATATATATATATATATATATACTGTATATATATCTATATAGACTTATGTATAGATATTTTTTGTCTTCCAAAAATTTATAAGAAATCTATCCTATATACATTGCTTCTGATTTAAAATACATTTTTTCAATTTTTAAAATATATTTTACAAGTATTGTATGTTTAGAATGAATTAAACATGACGTTTGTGTGGTTTTTGTATCATTACGTTCCACACACTACAAAAATCTAGCCACAGTGAGAAAAGAGGAAAAAAACAAGCAGTTCAAAGTGTGTGAGTGAGGTCACAGTGAGCGCTAGCTACTCTTACATCCCACCAACGCTATTTTATTTTTATTTTTTGACTCGAGGAAAAAAAAAACAAAAGAACTTCTTTAGATGTTGTTCGAGTGGGCGCACAAAAAAATGAGCTCACTTTTCCTTGGCGAGATTGTAACCTTGTCACTGTGGACAACCTGGCTCTCGTCGCTCTTCACAGTTTGCCACGGTGTTCTGCTTACTAAGTGGATAGCAGCGATACATATGGACGAGTTGCGATGCTTCAAGCCCGCCATGTTGATTATAAAGACTTTGCAGAGATATTCCCATCCACGCAGTCTTGCGTTTGGCTCATTGAGCTTTGATTGGAAAATGTGGCTGGTGTGAAGGCCGGCATTGACCATCTCAGCGATGGAAGTTTTACTGGAGTGCGTCGAGAACATTAGGCCTTGCCGCTGTTCCAAATCACAAGGAATGGAATACTGAATGTAAAATTGTGTAAAACACAAAAGCGTCAATAAACTTTCTTATATGAAATTTACTTGCACTGCTATAATGTCGTTCTAATGCCAATGTCATTTTGAATCAGATAGAGCACAGGTGTCAAACTCAAGGCCCGGGGGCCAGATACGACCTGCCACATCATCTTATGTGGTCCACGAAGACAAATTGTGCATCAAATTTGTGTGTCATTACTAGAATTGCAAATTGTCTTCACTTTTAATATCTTTGTTTTTTTCAATATTTGACCAGTTTTTACTCGTCTGATTTGAAAACGAGTTATTTGTCAGTTTGTTTTGTAGCTTTTACTGTATATAATATGAGGTGCTCATACATTTATTTGGGTTGACAGTCATAATGGCCCTCCAAAAGAAGCTATGACTGCAATGCGGCCTGCGAAAAAAACGAGTTTGACACCCCTGAGATAGAGTATCCCTCGATCAATAGCGTTCTTGGTCCCTTTGATTTAGAAAATAGCACAAACCCGTAGGTTTATGCAGTACACGCGTACAAATACAGATACAATTGAGCTTTTTAAAATGCTGGTACTCAGCTTAAAATGGCCGCCGTGCCTTAATTGATTTATACCTGTCAACCCTCTTCAGCGACATTGTTTCGATTATTTTACATTTCAAATGAATTGTGGTGCAAAGAGGTGACGAAGAGCACGCTGGTAATAACAATCCCATTGTGAGCACCGAAGCTAATTATTGTACCCAGTGCTCCAACCTTCCATTGCTGAGAGGTAGAAGAGCCTTTTGTTTGGATTTGCTGTCTCGTACAGCAGGATTTTTGCCTCACATTTTGGGATGCCCTTTAGTATGAAGGAAGACCGTAAGAAAAGAATATTAATAATAAAAAACAAAAGACATGATGCGACTCGTCATGCTACAGTTTGAGGAAAATGTGCACATAAAGGGATGAACTCCCCACAAAAAAAATCATGTCCATATTAATACACGTTTTCCCTCCTTCAAATATATAGTGTATAAGTTGAAGAAATTAGTTAAACTATCGGAATAGATTCCTCTTTGTTTTCTATCATAAAAACCGTACACAGGTGCAGATTCATTTTCTCCTTTCCAAAATTGAAAGCTATCATTAGAAATATATTCATATTGTTATATAATACCGATAATAAAAAGTCTACACCCACCGGTTCAAATGCCGGATTTTTGAGATATAAAAAAAGGAGACAACATTACATTATTTCAAAAACCTTTTCTACCATTAAATTGACCTGTAACATGTACAACTCAATTGGGGGAGTAAAAATAAACATCTGAGATAATGTGGTTACACACATGGATATCTTCTTAAAGTAACTGCCGATGTGGCTGTATTCAGAATTTAACAAAACTTTTGGCACACGTCAACTTACCGCAAATAAAGTTCCAGTACCTTCTGTATTTATTCTAACAATTCTGTTGTACAGGTTATAAGTCATATTAATGGTGGAAAGGTTTGAATGAATTCATCTTGGTCTGATTATTATCATTTTTTTTCATACATCAGAAAAACTTGGCATTCAATCAGGGGTGAGTAGACTTTTTATATCCACTGTACATATGAAAGATTCCCTTTGGAAAACCCCAAAAAAATTGATTATGAAAAAAGCCACGAGTGTTGGTTAAACATTCTTCAAAAGGAATGGATAGCACAGTCTGGGTATAGCAAGGCTCCTCCTGTGGTCTGTGAAGCTGCTCCTGTTGGGGCTTTCTTCAAAAACAACAGCAGATATTGAGCAGACACGTTGTGGTAGTCCATTGTGTTCGCCGCCGCTGTCATCGATCTCTGTACAAATATTGTTGAAAGGCAACTGAGCTTTTTTTTCTTAATTGGAGCGAGAACTCGTTCCTCCTTTACTCGAAAACCACAAAAAGGCTTGGCCTGGTGGATGGTGGGGTAAGAGGTAGAGAGGGGAGGAGGGCAATCCATGTATCATTCCTTTTTTCTGTTTTTAATTGGCAATTAGAAATCCCCAGAAGTAAAAGGCGACTCTGTGATTGTTTGTTCAGCTCATTTAGGAAAAAAAAGTGTGAATTTTCTTTACTCAATTTTAACTTCTGATCATAAACAAAAAAAACAAAAACAAAAAAAAAAGGGCCACAGGACTGAATTTTATTTGAATATTTAATTGGTCAGGTTTATGTAATAATATTTTTGGTACAGCGCATTAGTAAAGATAAGTTGCGCTTCCTCAATCAGTCCTGATCACAATCATATTCCATCAAGCAAAAATGCCCTGCAGAAATTGTATGAAATTAGTAATATGTGAAATAATTCAAGCAAAACCAAGGAGTGAATTGGTACTTCTTTTTTTTTAAACTGAATTGGTTAGTTTTGTCACAACTGTATATTGTAGGAAATTTTCTTCCTGATTTGCAAGTAATTTTGCTTTAATTACAGAATGTGTATCCATTTTATTACTTGTTGAAGGATTGTGGTTATCTGTAATGATTGTGGCAGCGCATTGCCACACTTGTCATAAAAACCTGACTGATTAAATACAAAAATCGAATTCAGTCTTTTGCTTCATTTTCAAAATTTAGATTTTTGATTTGATCAAACAATTAAAACACGATTTTTTTTTTTGCATTTTCTGTGTGAAATGAAAAAACAAAAGCGTCACTCTTTCAGTTTTGATTTTTGATTGCCAATTGAAAATGACAAGGCTTAACGTGTGGTACAGCCCAACAACATGGAGACGTCATCTCCTCCGGGATGTGGAGGATGAAGCTTCTGGCTCCTCCTTTTCGGCGCATGACGCCGAACATCGGCGCCGCCCGGTTTAAAGAGGGCCTTTCCATCCACTCGGCCGCCATTGTGGGTGTGGTCTCAGGGCTGGGGTCAGCTCTCCAGCAGCTGCTTGAGCGCCCGCTCGATGTTCATGCGGTGGCCCACCCGCGTCACGCCCAGCTCGGCGAAGTCGTCCTTGGTTAGCGCCGGCAGGTGGGAGCCCTCGATCTCGTGCTCCTGGAAGCCGGCGCGGTGCTCGCCCAGGTTGATGCTCTCCAACCAGTCGCCCACATCGTACTTGTTCCAAAGATGCAGGGGCTTCTGGTGGAAGGGTCTGAGTGCCAGCAGCGGCGAGCCCAAACCAGGCGAGTGCGAGGGCGACGGTGAAGACGAACGGGAGCGAGAGCGGGCGCTGGAGCTCCGCATTACGAAGCGGACCTCCTTGGGCTCCTGCGGTAGGCTGAGGCTGGATGATTTGAGGATGGTTGGAGGGGGCGTGGTCGGCGAGTAGCCCGAGAAGCGTGCGAGGGGGTCGCCCCGGTCGGGGGAGCCCGGGCTGGGGGTGCGTCGCATGACGGGATAGCGGCTGCCGGGGCGGATGGTGTACGTGGTGCCATAGCTTCTCTGAGAAATGGTGTGGAGTTCACCTAGACTGCTGAAAAGTCTGAATGAGATGAGCAGAAGCAGACATAAAAGCAGAGAGGCTTGAGGTCAGGTCAGAATGGAAACAGGCTGAATTTCCACCAAGCGGTCTTGATAGCTTCATTTTTTTTTTTTACCCCCAAAAATATCTGAACCTAACCTCAGTTACTCCTTCAGTGGGGTTTCAGTGACGCTTATGCAGGGTGGAGCGAGACCAGGGCAAACCTCTGCTGAAGGCCTGTACCTTCACCGATGTTTAAAAATGCCCAACTTATTCAGTCGGATGAAGTTTCCAAATGTGTAAAATGTGTGTGACAAAATACAGTCTGTTTTTGATTCACTACTTGCAAATACCCTCATCCTCTGTTTTTTGAAGAACTCAGAAAGAGCTTTACTCAATCAGAACAAATTGTACCACTTGGTGCAAACTTAAACTTAGTGCCAGAAGTTGAGGTTAGTGCAAAGGTAGAGGTCAACAACTGCCACAAAATCAGAGCAATTCTTCAAAGCGATTGAGTTCAGTCTTGAGCTTTAACCTGACGGAAAAAAACTGCTCACTAGGTTTGTCACACCACTTAAGAGTGAGGTGAAAAATCCTGTAGGAACAAAACTGTCCGAAAAGCCAAGATGAATCAACATAACAAAGACTCTAATAGACTATCTCTATTTTTTTACCCTCCGTGAAAAAAGAAATACAGGTCTTGTGAATATTTTAAGGATGTACTAGTGAAGTTGTGATGCATGGATTCACTCTAAATTCACGACTGGTAAATCTGGAAATTCTTCTAATCGCAATTCTTCAAAATCTCCCCCTTTCCTAAAATGTAGAATAGCAATGCATGTAATTAAATGTGTCATGTCACTCAAGATAATTACCATTGACCCACTCCAGCTATTAAATCTCCAGCAGAGGAAAACCTCCTTTTTCATATCTGGCCTTAATGTTACATTACCACTGATTAGCAACTATCATGCTGCAAATTATTGTGGAAAATGGCAATATTGGAGTTGAATAATTTGCAGTTACAGAAAACGTTCGTCTGGTTTGTTGCGGGCAGGGAGGAGCAGGGAGGACATACTACATGTGTTGATGTCGTTTCTTGCATGCATGTTGTTTGCAAAGCCTTACTCGCTGATGCAAGTCATGTATCCTCTTTGAAAAAAAAAATAAAAGTAGGCTATGATTGATTGGAGAATACATCTCTTTCAATGGACAGCAAGAATATGATGAGATTCAAGGCAGTCATTCCCAACCACTGTGTGATCATCAGGTGTCCAGTTACACATTTATTTATTATTATTATCATTATTTATTTATTCGTCCCCGATTTCACACATTATTTCAATGTATATACTTTTTAGGCTATTTTTGTTTAGTGGTGTGCTGTGATTTTTGTCACATGAAATACAGTAAGTGTTTTGGCTCAATGAGGTTGGGAAACACTGCAACAAGAGGTGCAGTTGAACCATGACATAAAAAAAACCCGAAAAAAAAAAGACAAAGAAGCTCAGACGGCAAAGGGGATTGACATGAGATGAGCTCCATGCGCACTTACACAGTGGTCCTGCCCTCCTGGGCGCACAGTCAGTTCTACACCAATCAGATCAGGGCAGCAGGGGCGGAACATGCAAGGCGAGCAAAGAGAGAGCAATGGGAGAGAATGTTAGCATCACTCGCATGGGACGCGGCCCGCTAAGCAGACGTGTTGACGGCCTCGGGCCCTTCGCCTGCTGTCTATGACATGCTACACGTGTGTGTTGTGAGTTGTGTGTGTGTCACAGAAGCATGTTTATGGTTGTTGTTATCGTACAAGTGAGGTGTTTGCTATGTTTGGGTGAATTTAACTGACTTTAGTCCAGCCCACAGAGCATTAAGAAATCTGTTATTCCTGACTATTCCATTCAATTTGATGTTTGTATTCTTACAACTGTGTATAGAATAAATGAATTAAAATGTAAATCAGAAAATACATTTGCTTAAAATCAACTTAGTTTACATGCATTTAATATTTTTTCATTAGTTTTATTCTTACACCTAATTTAGTGTTTGGTTCACTGATTTATTGTAACTAATTCAATAAAAACTAATGTATCAGTAAAATAACTATTTCCCATTCATCATTTTTAAATCTAAATCCACGAGTGGTTAATTTGCTATTACTAAACAGATTAAAAATGGGAGTGCAATATTTTCTTAGAAAATATTCTTTCGATTCTTTAGTATGATGTGTGCGTACGTTCGGGAACCATGACAATGACAGCAGAGTAGGCTCGAGCATCAGTCAGTCTGACTTGCGGGCCACATGAGAGAGGAATGAGCACACGGTTCACAATTTCAAACAACTGCATAAAGAAAAACACATAGATACACCCACGGGGGAAAAAACGAACATGTATCCTTTAACTTTTTTGCAGATGTTTTTCTCTTGTTGCATTCAAGCTGAAATGTATAAAAGAAAATAAGAGATTGTCCCAAGACTTTTGAGAATGTATTTTACTTGTACATTTGAAAATTTGTAGCAGGACAACTACTCACTTCGCTTTAGTGCATTTTTTCCGTTACCGTGGACAGTCAGGGACAGACGAACTGAATCGAAACATGACAAGCACCCAAAAGCATGGAGCACAGGGTGGAAGCATGACACGGGACAGTATGTGGAAGCATGTGTGTGTTGTTTTTGAGCGAGTGGGAGCGGGAGAGGGCAGACACACGGCCAGTGAGGACGAAGTAATGGTGCGCATGATGGTCTTTGTCACAAGCTGATCCTCTCCACTGCTGCTTCCAGCGTAATATTTGCTCTCTACGCCATTCACAAAAACCTGTGGGCTACGCAAATTAGTTTGACTTGAACGCACATATGAAAGTGTATACCCCAGTTTTACCAAAATAGAAGAAAAAGTGTGCACAGGTGTCTCAAAACAATAATAATAATTTAATTTATAGTGATAATGACACCAAAAAGGATCAACTATATAATGGGAGTGAGTTGTATTGCTTTACTGCTGTTTGGAGCTTTAACAATGGTTCTTTCAACAAATAAATTGCCTTTCTCTCCAAAAGTTTAATCGAGGCAACAATCGATCCCAAATCGGTATAGTATCACCAGCTTTTTTGTTTTTTCTGTTTGTGTCGCTCGAGTGACATAATAGAGGGAGCTTGACACAGGATTTCAAACCTCAGAAGTCTTTTGGATTAAAGGTGACACATCTTTAACAACCGAGTCCCGTTTGACTTTTTCAGATTACCATGAGCTAGATGTCTGAGAATCTTCACAGATTTATAGTAATAATGAGTTCATCCTTGATTTTGAAATGAGATGATGATGTGACAGCATCTGAACGATTCACAGATATTCCATGTTGGTGGTGAAATGATATAACCACCGGGGAACTCTCGAGTTAATTAAATAGATGCTCGACTGTGTGCCATTTCGACAAGGTCAAAATTTGATTGGTGAGTCGATGCAAAGACCGTGAGAAGGCTTTTCACCAGAGACATGACACACCATTAATTCAGTCATGTTGAAATACATCTGAAGATACATCCTTGGAGGGTATTACTGATAAGAGTGTCAGCGATAAGGCAGCTTTTGCTCTTATCTTACATTTATCAGTGACGAGCCCACGGAGCTGTCGACGTATCACTCGATGTATTATTTGAACAGCGACTTTGGGTGGAGCATAGGGAAAGTGGGGAAAAGGAAGGGGATCCTGCGGGTCACAGTCTATCTGTGCGAGTGCATGTGTGTGTGTTTGACGAGAAGCCCTCAGGTATGCACACGCACACCTGAAGGCCAGTTTCCTTGTTTGCATCAAACAGACATAATACCAACTTGTATGTGCTATAAAACGCATTTCTGTCACAACAGAAACAAGAGTGCTATTGTTGCTGACTAAATCTAGATAACCAAGTACAAAGTACTAGTTAAAAGACATAATCAAATGATGCAAACAAGGTAACCAATGTACCTTATTTCCTCATATAGCAGCCAGAGGTGCGTAACTACTCGACTGCGCTCTATTTTTACTTGATTACAAAATCTCAGTCATATTTAACCACAAAACATTACACAACAACAAATGATTCAGCTGTCGTTTTGCCCAAAATCGAGGTTACAACATGGACAGACTTTAGTTTGTGGATGACACAATTGGCAATTAATCGAGGAACGGCGTCTGTTAGAAAGGAGGCCGCTATGTGAGGAAATACAGTACTTAACAAAAGGAAACTAATGAAGCTCTAAGTGTATAAGGGAATAGTCTTCAATAGGATTAGTTGACAAGCTGGT
Source organism: Syngnathus floridae (assembly GCF_059516105.1). NCBI lineage: Eukaryota > Metazoa > Chordata > Actinopteri > Syngnathiformes > Syngnathidae > Syngnathus > Syngnathus floridae. The sequence goes on along the minus strand of NC_142418.1, from coordinate 7,139,880 downwards.
TAGGAAACAGTATTTAAAAAACAAAAAAAGTTTACCCTAGTGTTCTACAACCTTAGGATTTACTCTCTCCAGTGTCCTCACATCTGTAGAAATAAAAAGCACTCTCAGGCATAGGGTGATTCCCCTAACACTCAAACACACCAACAGTAGTTGTTGGGAAAACTCCTCTGAGCTTCACACATGGCAAACATTGTGTTTCACTAAGGGGTGATTGTGCTCTGCTTTTGATTATGGATTCCTTGAGTTTAACCATACTCTTACCTGGCACCTGCTACAGGAGACTTCCTCCCAGGATCGAGTGATGCTCCAAGTGGTTCCTCCCCCAATGACCGCGTGTCTTTATTTAGCTGCTGAAGTCGCGAACTGAGCTCCCCCATTACAGAGGGTTTTGCCCCCTCATCGGCACCCAGCCCTAGTCCCAGCCCACCGAGGTTGCCCAAACTCCCAATACCGAGCCCCACCCCTGGTCCGCGAGGCTCCACCGGGTCCCCCCATAGCTTGGACCGCCGCTGGAAGAGGTAGCGCGGCTTTGTGGGTGCCAGTCCGGTCACAGAGGCCGAGCCACCGGGGGGCAGCCCGGCACCTCCGGCAAGCGCCGCAGCCAGCGCTGCGGCCTGTTGCTGGGATAGCAGCTCACTGTCAGAACTCTGCTTCAGCAGAGGGTCCCTGAAGGTGACGGGGCCTTTACTGCCTCCTATGTGGGACTTGAGTCGGGGCTTCGGAGGCACTGGCGGCTTGTCGAGCACAAAGGTCTGCCCGTCGGCATAGGAAGTGTGTGTGGTGTGTGTGTCGGCTGGTTCGCCGCTTTCTGAGGAGAGCGTGGACATGCTGGAAACTGTGGAGACAGTGCTGGTGGTCTCGAGGTGATGGTCTCTCTCCCGCTCGCTGGAGCTGCGCGTGTCAGCCTCCTCCACACCCGAATCTGCTGCAGAGCCGGACTCGCTCAGTGGTGGGGGCTCCGAGGGTTTTCCTGAGACAGCTGCTGCACTGAGAGGAGCGCTGGGTGGAGGCGGAAGCTGTGATGGAGGCTGAGGCTGGGTGAGGGTTACCGTTGGGGTGATCGGGGTTGAGGGTGTTTGGGGAGTGGGTGTTGGCGGGGTAGTGGGGGAAGGGATAGAAGGTTTGGTTGGGGAGAGTAAAATACCCTTTGCCTGAGCCTGTGCCAGTAGCCCGTTCGCAAACTCATCAGGTGGTGGGACAAAACCGATTTTCCGCAGCTCCTCTCGTGTTTCCTCGTCGCTGGAGGACAGCATGGCGGGGGGCAACGTCACCGTGTACGGATCTGCGTCCTCCTCCGAGCTTCCCTGAACCAGAGCCTTCTCTAGAGCTGGACTGGCAGCACGCTGACTTTGAAGCTGGGGTAAAGGGACTGTGGGGCTCGGGGACTTAGTCCTTGGACTTAAAGTCTTGCTCGGCTCTTTGGATGTCGGGACACTTGTCTGTTCTAGCTCTGGACCCTCGCCACCAGCCTGGCCATTACTGGTCGCATGGACCATAATCAACCCTGCTGTTTTCTGCTGCGACGTGTCCATAATACTGATCAACATGCTCTTCTTATCTTCTAGCGTCTTGTCCTCTTTCCGCTCCTCAATCCTGGTCTCCATCTCCTGGTGGAACGGTACAATAGATGGTGACCAAGGGAGTTTGGTGGGCTGAGGGACTAAAACAGAAGCTGGGGTGGATCCAAGGCCAGACCCTACTCCCTTGGAGCTTTGAGATGTAAAAGGAGAAGATGTGGGTGGCCCCTCTCCATGAGGGGACTCTTTGGTCTGAGCGTCAAGGAATATTATGCCCTGCCCCACCCGTTCCTGTTTAGTCCATGGCTCTGGGCTGCTAGTTGGGGATTGGCTCTGGGAGGTCAGCGCCCTCTCCCTTGCTGCCAGCGCAAGAGCCAGTGGGGAGTTGGGGTCCAGGGGCTTTCCTGTCAGTGGATGGATAAAGGTGGTCCCGCTAGGTGAGGGGCTCAAGGCCAAGGCAGGAGGTGGCAGCTGGCCAAGCTCTCTGGTGAGTATCCGCTCATCGATGGAATGAGACTGAGGCAGAGAGGGGATCTCCGAACCGGCGGAGGATGCCCCCTCCATCGTGCCGACGGAGAGAAAGACAGTAGATCGTCGCCGTTCCTCCAGGCGACGTTCACGGTCTTTCACTGCTCCAGCTATGGCGGCGGCAAAGGGGCCCTTACCCTGAAACATGGCCTCACCCTGGGCCCGTAAACGCTCCCGCTCAGCCATCAGCTGCTGCTGGTAGTAGTCTGCACGGCTGGTGCGCGTGTGGCCGTGCGGGGGTTGTCCTGAGGGTGAGCTCTCCCGCGAGTGGGCAGCTGCTAAGACCAAATTCCCTTTTTCTTGTGCATCCTCTACCTAGAATAACAGATATACAGTATATTTATTTATATAGTTATTTACATTACAAGAGTTCTTTTCCTATGGCAGCAACCTCACCTTGCTACAGTTATAATTACGGTACATTTTTGCACGAGACACACACAAAAAAAAAAACTGTCAGGTCACAATCACATCATCTCTGAGTGGGAACTAAACCCACAAAGCCTGCATGGATGTCTGTCTGGCAAGAGAACTATTATGGAAAAAAATTGAGAGGCTCTTGGTCATCAGTTTAACTCATAGAGAAATATAAATACCACTTACCTGTAATTGCTTCACCAGGGGGCTCTTCTTCCTCTGAGGCTTGGTAGGTGTGTATAGTCCAATACTGAATTGGCCCACATTGGCGTAGGGGTTGTCAATAATCCGCCCCTTCCGTTTTATTCGCTCGGGTGGAGTGGCAGCAGAAGGTCGGGAGATTTCTGTAGGCTCCACGGGTAAATGGGAAGAGTCCTGCAGGATGATCATGGAGCGGGCTTTCTTCTGTCTCTCCATCTGCGCGGCCTGCCGATGAGCAGCCTCGTAGGGCAGGTCCAGGGAAGAGGGCTTAAAGCTGGAGTGTCCCCCGGGTTCGTGACCCTGACTCTGAGTCCGCGACGGAGGCGGCGGTGGGCAGAAAGCTGGGGGAGGTCCCGTGTCCAGGTAATAGGGAGGCGGAGGAGGCGCTGTTTGTGGGGGAGGTGGGATGGGATGAGGCTGCGGGTGGTCTCGGAGGCTGTCTGTCATGGAGGAACTGCGGGGGAAGTGGTTCTCATCTTCCAGGGAAGATAGCCGAGCCTCTTCAGTGGCACCTGCAGGGCACGCCACATTTAAGGATGATGATTACAGTAAACTCAGAAAAACAGGTCTTTTGTTAAAACGACCCAGCAGGTCCATGGCTACTTCACACTTTAATCCTGTTAGGTGTGAAACTGTCACCTTGCACAGTCAACAGCTTATTCTTTTAACACATTTTTTTTTAAATATTGCCTTTAAAATCTTTGTGTGAATAATTCAAACATGAATTAAGTGACTCACACAGCAAATAGTGATACTTGGAAGATTAAAACTGTATCCCCGTCTATCATAACACAATAAACTAAAGAGTCTACCATAAATAGTATACAAGAGTCTATTTATATTTGGGAATTACATTTAAAAACAAAACCGTCCAACCAAACCACAGAATTTCATGCTTAATATCCTGTATGCTATTGTCAACGCCCTCAGTATTGTTTGAGGCTTTTAGCCCTAGTGTTAGTAAATTAGACTGTGTTTTTCAATGAAGCTCATTGGCATAGAGGGGGGACAATTTCTCTCCATGGCATCATAGCATGCCACCATCTGCTTGAGCTTGGTGAATTTGACACTTTCTGTTTGCTCATTTTTACTGGTTAGCACTACGCAATAGTGAGTTTAGCCTCATGTGTGCGCGAATGGATAGTGCAGTAACAGAATAGGTGATTGTTTTACCAAATGACTTGGTCCTGGCCATCCCCTTAGGTAGTGCCATATGATCTCTCTCCATGGCTGGATGAAAACCTCCATGTAGCGTCATCCCTTGTCGCTCAAACAGTGACTGCAGCCAGACGCCCCACAAAACATTCAAATGTGAATCGTTATGTGTTTTTTCGAGCGAAGTACTGATCTTTGAATATGTGCACTCACACTGATCTCTGCTGGTGTTATTCTTCTGCTGGTGGGGCGCTGTTTGACGGTGGCTGCTCTGTAATCTGCCTCCGGAGGCTGAGAACGCAACATGGACTCCTGCGACGCCAGCATCTCGTCGAGTCTCTCTGTTGAGAAGGTAAACGAGCCGGAACAAACTAAGTAAGAAAGCAATGAGACACACGAGGAGGCACTGCCACCATATTTTTAAATTTGCTAAACATAGTAGAGAATAATGATGAAAAATTATGATCTATGACGATTTTAATTTGTAATGCAGTGATTTGCCAAATGTGGTACATGAGCTCCCTCTTGTGTTATAGGAAATAATCACTTAATTAAAGCTTCAAATTACTAGGTATAACGGTAGTGGCTTGATTATCATTATAGGTTTTTAATCTGATATAATAAATTTGTGAAGCACAGTTCAATTCGATTTTTTAAGTACAACACTTTAATTTTATAGGATTCTGTGTTGAAACCTTAAGTACAATTTCAATGTAACTTTTGTGTTCAGTACATTTGGAATGAATGATTCAAATAGTTTCTTTGAAAATTTCCTACATTTAAACACACTATTAATATTTAAACATCTGTTGTTACAGTTGCTTATAGCGTAAATATGTTTCCCTGCCCAGAGAAGTGATAAAACCTCTGCATCTCACCTCCTCTTCTCCTCCGAGCAGAAGCTTGGTAGACAATGAAAGCGTCAGCAGAAGAGAAAAAAAAGCACAAGGACATGCCAAGAGAGAAGTAACTATTGTCAAGGTTAGTGGAAAAAAGGAAAGTGGAAAAAGGAGCAGTATGGAAAGCCTTTTGAGCATTTTTTGTACGATACCCACGGACTACTTCACTCTTTGAATATCATAAGACAAATCATCAGAACAGTCAAAGGACTAGGGCGCTCTAGTGAAATACTGTGTCTTAGTAGAACTGTTTTTTTTTTCCACAACTGCTCTCCACTAAAGACCTCAAGGTGCACAAGAAGCGTATCAAACAAATGTTCAAACAGCTTTCCACAGAGAATGCCAGCGTGGAGAGGGCATGACCAAAACCGCCAACACTCACCCAATTCTTCCAGCTCGGCCGTCATGGACTTGGAGCGCAGCGTAAGCGTGGTGCTGGGGGCTCTTTTGGGGGGTGGCGGTGCTGTGGAGAAAAGGCATGGCGTTGAGGAGGACCATGATGGTGTTGAAGACCGTGGTGAAAACTCTTTGGCTTTGCGGCTCAGTGCCCTCCGGGCTTCCCGCAGACGGCCGGCCCATGCCGCTGTCGCCTTTGTTTTGATCTGATCCGATTTGGACGAAGTGCTAAGCAGGGAGCCCGACTTCTTCATCGCGAGGCTCGGTTAGTTGGGAGGTGTTCCTTCTCTGTCACTCCCGCACATAACATTGAATCGAGGGAAAACGTGGTCCACTATTTGAAACGCATCAACACAGCAGCTCGGGCACGCAAGCGGGTCCTCGTTGACTTGGGGCCTGATTTACAACTGTCTTGAGCTTTTAGTAGATCTGCTCTTTTTCTTCATGGGAAATTTGTGAGAGCACAGCAAGCACAAAACAAAGTTTCCAGCGATGGAATTGGAAGAATTGGTGTGGAAAATTAAACTAACATAAAACTGAGTTATAGAATAGAGACGTTTGGCTCTAATAATTTTGAGGAAAGTGCAAGTACATAAAAGCCATGTTTTGTTTTGTTTAAAACTCGCCCTCTCACAAAATAACTAACAACTTTGGGAGAAAATTTGATGATCACATTGCGTATGTTAAACTCATCTAGTGTATTCGCATCAACCTCTCACAGCTCATGCAAAATGAACTGCTCAGCAATTTTGCCCATTTGCAGAAGCGATCCTGGGTGCGCTCAGTTAGTCCATCAGCATTCACATCTGCTGGTGTGAACGACTTTATCCCTGTTTTTTCATGTGCAACCTTTTAGGAAAACAACCCCTTGGAGGACAAAACGTCGTCTGTGCTGACAGATGGAGAGAGGACAATCAGCTAAGGAGAACGATATGCACCAGACATCACTCCTCCTCCCTTGAAGAAGTTTGGTAATCCTTCTTCAAACACTCAACGTTGCAGTCTCCCCAAAAACTCAGTGCAAAACATTTGTGTCCTTCACTGAAGAAGCATCAAATCCTTTTATCCTTCATATGGCACTTGTTGTAAGTCCACAGTCCTGGTCTTCATCGGTTCTGTATATGTGTGGGTCGTGCTCATGCCGCAGTACAGTGGAGACGGAGGTGAGAGAGCGAGAGAGTGAGAGAGAGAGAGAGAGAGAGAGAGAGAGAGAGAGAGAGAGAGAGAGAGAGAGAGAGAGAGAGAGAGAGAGAGAGAGAGAGAGAGAGAGAGAGAGAGAAACCAGTCCGAGAGGCAGAGAGAGCCTGTTGCTATCATGCAATGCTTAATTTCAAACGTGTGGTGTAGTCGCCATGACAACAGTGGCAAGGAGCACCGAGGATGTAGAGGTGCAGGGAGACTTTGGATTTTTCATGTGCATTTCATTACAGAGCAAGAAGTGTGTGGTAAAGTCTCAAATCCATCTGAAAATCAGCCGTAATTGTAGGCAATGAACGGATTAGTGCAGTCAGCAGTAGTCGGCGATCAGATTAGCATCTCCCCAATCGTCCATTTTGGAGAGTTTATGGCAGCTGACTTTGGATGAAAGCTGAGGTGCGCGCAACTACACAGAGCTTTTCAAAGTCATCTCCCACAAATGTCAAGTGATTTGTGTTTCCTCTCCCAATATTTGGCGGCATTTACCTTTCTTGCGGACAACCTCCTCCGACTCTGGCTTACGGGTGACAGAGACCACCTTCATCAACAGCCGGTTCCCTCCTTGCCGGATCAACGACACCACTTGCTTGTGGCCGACCTTCACCACGTTCACGCCGTTCACCTAACGGGTGGCAGAACATTTTAAAGTTGCTGTCTTTAATGTACAAGATGAATCAAGAGACAGTGGGAGCTTGACTTAGGAGTGAGTGCCTCAACTTACTGTAAAGTTGGCATTTCCGTCATATATATCGCTCCAACAAGTCCATACATATCCCAACATAACAATTCCATTTGGTTCTATTTGATCCACTTGCACCTTTTAAATCCAAACTGATTTTCCAATTCAACTAGTTTTTTTTTTTTTGCACCTCAAGTACGAATCATACGACCTCCTTTTGAACCCCAGGAAGGATTTGTAGTCAATTTGCTGAAGAAGATTAGTGGGAATCCATAGAAACTTGAACTTGGAGGCTATGGCGCACACAGCACAAATAGCAGCACAATGGCTACTGAAAATGAACAAAAAAAGTCAAAAAGGTCTTTATATATATTTTTTAATGATGTTTTAACTTTACTATTTCTCTATTTATTTTTTGAAGAGGAGCCTTGAGTGGACCAAGGGCATTTCCATTGAGTTTCTACTTTTCACACAGGAGTCAAAATGTGACATTTTTTTTTTTTTTTTTTAGTAAAGGTGTAAATTTTGTGTGTGTGAGCGCAATTACCTCGATGAGAAAGTCTCCTGTCCTCAGTCCAGCCCTCCAAGCCACCCCCTCCATGTCGACAGACTCCAGATATTGCAAAGCGGGGAATGCTGGGGTCGGCGTGAACTCTTCGATGGGGGTCTCGGCTAAGCCAGTAAATAAGAGGATTTAGTGGTCACATTGCTAAGCTTTTGGCATAATCGAAAAAGTAATGTTTTCAGCTTTCCAGTGATATTGACCGTTACGCTAAGCCACTCATGACATTATTACCACAGATATGAATAATTTCGATATGTGTGCCTAATTACGCGACTTGAACGTACTGCAATAGACCAATTAGCGACCAGTATTTTGGGGTCTAGCATAACAGTTATGTGTGGATATATATATATAATAATAAAACGACAAAGAGCAATTGATTTCCAATCTTTTGAGATAATTATTGACGTGAGTACTTTTTAAAAACTGCAATTTTGGAACACTTCCCAATGTTCAGTCCATGAAATTGAAACGTGGAATTGACGAGAGAGGCGCACGTTTGACCTACGAAGTCATTATTGCCTTGTATCTCGAATCTACTTTACCTGTGCAAATTTAGACGACTTTTGTTTGTATGTGCGTGTGCGTGTGTGTGCGTGTGTCTTTCAATGGACAGTAAAATACAGCTCCACAGGTAGTGAGCAAGTAACGGTGGTAACAGTGACAAATAAAAGTAGGCTCCTGCCAAGGTAAGCGCACCACCCCGACACTCCCACCACCCCTCCCAAAATGGGGATTGGGTGGGGACGGCTGGGGGAACATGCGGTAAAAGAGTAAAAGATAATCACACTAAAGAAAATAATTAGCTACTCTTGCCATACTGGTGGAAAAGGTGGGGACAATGATGGATGGAGAGGTTGTCAAGCATGATGAAAAGAAGGAATGAGGGAGGAGGCGAGTAAACATAAGAAAAAGCAAAAGGAGCAGTGTCTGCTAAATTGGAGTGCCATGTGTGAGCAGCAGATGGCACAGCGAGTTGGCAGCTGACACACACGCGCACACACAAAGAGTGCATCTGAATACACCAACATGTTGACCAAAGCTGCTACTGACTCATATGATAGATTCATTGGTAGCACAGTCGACTCGTGAAAAGGTTCTTCAAAACTCTCATGTGTGGCTTTTGTAAGATGGCACAGTGCTTGAGTGGGGTTTCTACCAAAATGCAAACCATGCAGGAAAGTCAGAGCCTGGATTCAAAGTCACAGCCTGAGAACTAAGAGGCAGAAGCGTTAACCGCAGGGCCACCATGCCACCCTATGTCCTGGCCAGGAAATAACTCTAAAATCCAAAATGATAAGAATAATGCTCACCTTTTGCTCCACGCAGTACAAACCCAAAGCCCTCATTTTCTCTCTTCTGTAAGACGGCATTCTTCTCCTCTATGATGTAATCACTGGGGAGAGAATAGATGAAAAAAGTCAGTATGATTCTGGAAAAAGAGTGTTCCTATCTTCATGCACACACGCACACGCACACGCGCGTGCGCACACACACACACACACACACACACACACACACACACACACACACACACGCACGCACAGACATGAGCAGCTCAGAAGCGTCTTAAGAATGGATCAATCTTCTGTCTCTGAAGTGACACACACTAGAGACATGATGCTAATGAAAGCGTAAATTCATCGCTGTCTCATTCCAGTTGTTGACATTTGATGGAGAAATGCAGACTTAAAGCACAAGCAGAGTCAAAAATTGTCTTTGCAATAAGAGGTTCTATGTACTCCCAGTAGTCTGAACATGGCATTCTGAATTATATTTCATTCGTGGATTATTTATTAAGATGATTAAGTGACCCGCATTCCACCATTCACGACTGGCTGACATTCTATGCAGCACGCCCCGCTGCTGTCAACAGAAATCAACGTCAAAGTTTGCGAATGTCACGTGATCAAACCCAGGTAAGCCAGATTCTATTAACCAATCCAGACCCCGTCCAGTTTTTGAGGACAGGGTAGGGCATAGAAAGTTCAGATTTCGAGTACATATTTTTAAATGTTGGGAGTAGAAGAGTCATCAGAAAAAGAATGACAAGCCTACTTAGACACAGTGACCTTTGAAATATTTGTCCCTTGTTTCTTCTGTCAAATGCTTAACATCAAATACACTTGAATGCAAACCAAACACATGGCTTGGTAACGTTTTTGCAGCAGCGTGTAAAATCACCCAATGATTGCGCTCGCTCTCCTGTTAGCTTAGCAACACATCACTTGGCACTCAAGACTTACCGAGAGAACACAGAGTTTGCGCTGGTGCGAATGGCTGATCGGAAACAAACCTTTCTGCAAGAAGCCAAAGGCGTTCTGTAGTAAGTGATACAAAACTCACAGTTCCGGGAATTGTATTTAATTGATCAGAATGAAGCAAAAATGTAACAATGTTGTCCGACCAGCAAAAAACAGACTATGCGCAAGGTTTGAATTGGGGTGACTGGATTTTTGATGGTTACTGAAGATGTTTCACTTTCAAAGAGTAAGACAGAGAAACATCTCCATCAACAATGGAATATAAGCCTGCACACCCCTGTTTAAATACCAATTACATCTTTTTGAGAGCATATAATAAGTGGCTGTACAACTGACTTTGAAGTCCACCAGTTCTCCTAAAATATCTTCAGTTGGCTCAAAATGCTGCAGCTTCGCGGGGTTAAGAGTTTTTGATTTTTTTTTTTTAATAATTAGCTTTTATTTCAATTGTGACTTTTTTTATAGTTCGTTTTAATTATTTTTTAGAGCGGGTCTGTTAGATTATTTTTTTTCTACAAATGTTTTGCTTTAGTTAAGTTGAGTTTTAAAAATTACTTTTAGTATTAGCCATAAAACAGTTCTGCTGGGATGTCTACTTATGACAATTTTTGGTTGAATACGATTAATGAACTGTCACTAACCTCATTTAACTTATTAGAAATGTTCAACTCCAGTGTACCCCCCCAAAAAAAATCTACATCTGCCCTTTAGGATGTGCTTCTTTTGGTCCCTAACATGTAATTTAGATTTCAGTGTCAGATTTTCTGTACCTTGACAACGGCCACGTTTACATATTGGTTACGTATGGTTGTCGACTGTCAAGTGTACCATGCAAGTCCATAAAACCCGGAGCGACACAAATGACATTTAGAAACTCAAAAAGCAGGGAAGAAATAAATGAAAAGCTGACATTTCATAGAAAGGCAGGGAAAGCTATCGAAACAATTTCCGTGTGGCAGAGTCATATTGAAACTGTCGCTTTGCCATTGAAATTACCTGCAAGCTAAAAGCAATGAATACAAAACGAAATTTTTGTAATATTGGCAGCTCAAGTGATGACAGCTTGGACAAATTCATAGAAAGTTATGCCCACATATATTTGCATTCTAATGACGTTGCCTTTATATACCACCACAACAAATTTGAATACAACGTTCAGAAAAAAAATCTGTATTTTTGTTTTTATGACTTTAAAGTAGGGCAATTTGACAAAGAACATTCGAGGAGGCTTAATAAATTAAAGCAAATCAACTCAACACTGCTTCAGATCCAGTGTACTATTGTGGGGCACCGAGAGAGTCCAAATTCCACTAGTGCTGTGGCGGCTTGTTGCCTTTAGGTGGCAGCCAATTCCACAACAGATTTTTCTTTCCAGCGGCACTGACCCGGTCTAAATGAACTAAATTTTAGCACACGTGAGCAAGGCTGTACCTGTATGAGGTGAAGTTGTCATAGGATCCCACAGTGTAGTGTCTGAACAGTCTTTTGGTGCGGTCCTCTCGAGTCTCTGCAAAACAAAACACCACCACAATGATACAAGGATTTTCATTGTCATGAATGGTCATACCTTAGACTTGGATGATATGTTAAAATGTTAATCCTACTCCTTAAAACACCAGCTCGACTGTTACCAAAGATGATATGTTGCTGTCATTCATGATTTTGATACTCTAATATTTCCATAGAGTTGGCAATACATATAACAATAAAAAAAAACTTTCACAGCATCAGAATATTGGTTCTGATTATTTTCATCTTTATCGTGAGTTGCTCTCTACATTTGTATGACATGTTCAATTGTTACTTATTGCATGGCTTGCCCAGTCAAAGGAATTTTCAATACAGCCAAGTGTGAAAGAATTAAATGTTAAACCACCCCACTTTTTCAGATGTAGTAAAGTATATTTGTTAAGTTAATTTTTTTTCTAGAACTATGGTTTTTCAAACGTTTCAATTCAATTGGAATTGATCATATTTGCATCACTACTACATTATTAGGTAACAATTTTTATAGTATTAATGCTCAAACTCTACATAATCGAAGTGACTTACGAACATGCTTTGAATACTTTACAAAGCCATATTTTTTTTCCAATTCATTCTTATTTCATCTGCCTTGTTTTCTACTATGCAAGTGGATTTTGGTTCACATTCTGTCTATTTGATTCTGTGTGTGTGTGTGTGTGTGTGTGTGTGTGTGTGTGTGTGTGTGTGCGTGTGCGCGCGTGCGTGCACGTACGTGCGTGCGTGTCTGCGTGTGTGTGTGTGTGCAAGCGTGCCTGAGTGTGCGCATGTACGTGTGGATGTATGTGAGACAAAATATAACCTGCCCATGCCAACAATTTTTCCATTTTGCGCTCAGGTCTGACACATCATCCGTCACCTCCCGGTCACTGTAGTGTAGCATTTAGAATATTTATTCTTGTGTCAGCTGTCACTTGTATTTCCAGTTTAACCCCTCAGAGAATACGGTATACACTTAGCAACTGCTTTAACGTCTGTTTGATGTGTGAAGATGGACGAGCTTTATATTAAAAAGACCTCTCGCTCACACTAAGTACAGTCACCAGGGTCGAGCAAAACTACATATGCACTTTTGAAATGAATGTTTACAGGCACCGTGAATATTGGCAAAGAAATTAAGAACAAAATGTTGATTTTAATGCAATACTGAACTGGAAAGGCAGGAAAGTAGTTCTGAGAAAAGGAAGAAAGGATCCAAAATAGGAAGGAAAGAATGAAGGAATGAAGAATGAAGGAAGGAAGGAAAGTAGGTGGTCAGAAAGGGAAGTAGTAAATCATGTTGAAGGTTGAAGATAAGAAAGCCAAGCAGAAAAGCAGTTTAAACCACAGAAAGAAGCAGGTAAGGATGGGTGAATAAAAATCAACCGGGACAGAAGGCAGGCAGAAAAGGTGTTTGATAATAAGCCTGTCAAATAATACACAAACAGACCAAACTTACCCCTGTTATCTGTGCTACGGTTGATGATGTTTCGGCAAACAGGATGACAACACATCACTATGTAGCCTGTTTAGCACAAAAGTCAATGCAAGGCACCCAGGGGTCGTTTTGCAAGCGTTACAGCGACGGGCAACTCTTATGGAGGATGTGCTCCTGGACACACCAACATCTGTGGTGCCCTTGTCTGAAGGTCAAACACAGCACACACGCACACAGCCATTCTCTGAACCTTGATGAAATGGGAATTAACCTACACTGTCTTGCCGCCGATAGATAAGAGCTGCAGACAAACATACACACACAGACACGCACAATTGCGCACTTATCGAGTCATTGACTTTCTTCCCACACCCTGACTCATTTGATTTTCCCTGCTCATGCTGGGAATGTTAACCTCCTAAACTAGGTGAATTAGGGCCTCAAGCAGTGGACAAACATGCTGATAATCAGGTCCGATTTGAGAATTCTGCCTTCTTTCTGACCAAAGTCAGGAAAGACGTGCTTGTCAGATGCCTCGAGAACATTATCCTATTTGGTTGTCTGGTAGTGTGGGGTGTGTTATGAGAGTTTTTTTTCTCTCCCTATCTACTCAGAATATAGTTATAGCCAACAATCACAAATGCTAAACCAGTTTAACAATTGCAAGGGTAAATCCTTGCTGCCTCTCACAGGTCAGTCATGGTTCCATGAGAGACTCCGATTTGGGGAGGAGACACATGATTGTGGGTGTGAAGATATCAAAAAGAGTAGTAAGAAAAGACAATTTTTTTTCGTTGTCATGTGTGGGGTTTCTAAAATCGATTTAGATGTAAAAAAATCGGTCTGGCCCCCACTTCCTCAAAACAAATCCCTATGAAACCAATTTGTTCCTCTAACCCTAAATTGTTGACAAGAAGATTCTTTGAACCAAAAGTCCTGCTTAGTTCAGGATAAAGTTAGCCTGCTGACAATAGTAGAGGGTGAGATAATGGACAGCAAGTGGAGAAAGTCAGCAGAAATCCTCCAAAGTGCACATCACTTTTAGTCACAGTGTTCAGGGTAAAGAGTGAAGGTGGAGGTGAGGTGTTGTCTACAAATCAGAGACATCTCATTGAGAGAGAAGAGAGGCTTCCTGTCAAACAGTCCTGACAGCTAAATGACAAAATAGCTTGTTGGTTCAGGTTGGTTCCTTCCCGGAAAAAATAGATGTCGTGATCACAGAGTCCGTGATACGGACAAAGTCCTTTTTGGACCACACACAAGGATTTGGCGTTGTAAAAATCGAAACCTTGTCATAATGTTTGTTAGCAGTAGATGTCAGGAACTGAAAACGATGAGAAACACTTGTTTTGTTTGGGGTTACGCATATGGTTTTGTTGTGGTTTTGTACCGGTCTGGCTGGTAGTATGAGCAAGATCAGCAGCAATAGCAAATTAAAACAGTCAAGATTCAAACAGTCAAAAATTTAGTCACAGGCAACCTGCTCCGTGAACTCAGCACCAGGCCATCAATTTGCCAGGAGCTAGTGACAACGAGTGACGAGCGAAAAATCAACTTGGTAACAACATATTTGTTCTTGGTTACGTCCCACCACTGGACTTACCCCAATAAAAATCACGCCATAACATGCCGGCTTGCTCCGCCTTCACCATCGTCATCACCCAGTCCATCCTGCTACACACCACAGACAGCTCGGACACCAGCAGTTCATTTTTTGACGCAGGGGTTGGTCCCCTGAGATGAACCTTGCCAGATTCCGGCCTTCCACGCTCGCCTTTCCCACATTTTTCCTTCACGAACAGCCGAAAGTGTGTCAGACTCTTTCAGCCTCCAGCAAACAACTGCTTCTCATTTCCATTTTCTCTCTCTCTCTCTCTCCCTTTCTTGCTCATTCAGATTTTGGTGGGTTGGCTTGAAGAGCCTTTGGAGAGCTCCTCGTTACCACCCGAGTGTCGTCATGGAGTGAAAATACCTCGGCTCTTGTCAAAGTGGAGGGAGCCTTGAATAATTCAGTGCAAATGCACTCACAACAACAAGAGGGTTTTGTCCAAGCTTGCCGAACGCTGCGAAGCCCGCTGACTAACACCAAGTCAGTGGCTCAATGATAAACGCTTCTTACTGCGACGATAATGTTAACACATCTTAACCCTTAAATAAATGTCAGGTCACATTTGACCCATTTTTGATATTTGAGGGTAATAAAAACAACTTTGAAATCACCCTAAAATCGTGATACAAAATTGACTGAAATAGAAATATTTCAAGATACAGTGGTAACCTGATTTACAAGTGACTTTCTTTTCGCTCGGCTGATTTTTTTTCCTGTATTTGTAAGCAATGATTTGAGTTAAAACCACCAGATGACAGCTGAAAATTGAAAAGTGGACTTTCCAGTAATATAAAATATTATTGAAATATTTCGGGGGGGGGAAATCTGCCCTCTCTGCTCTCATGATATGCTTTGAATGTAATGTTCAATCAATGAATCAATTTAATTCATGTATCTATCCATTTACTAAATGTAATGAATTTGTGACTAAAACTAACCAATCTGAGATTGCAGGAACAGAAGGCATGGATGAGCCCAGACTGAGGAGACTCTTGGCGGGCGGCTATTCAATTCCGGTGAGCAACAAAAATGAAAAAGAATTAATTGGAAAGCTCTTTATTACATGTCATGGGACATTTCAATTTGGCAATACTCTGTGTTATGATGAACACAGTGATTTTTGAGGCTAGCGTGTTTGCCAATTTGGCAGACGTCAAGCTTCAGGCATTCAATGTATGAAGTATATGAAAAAAGTATGAAGGACAGCAATGAAGGCGATTTACAGTGAAGCGTGCCCTAGCACTCGCACGATGGTGTATACCTAGAAGACAAGTGCGTTTACGTGCAAGTGACCTGCTGTCCTCCAATCAGGCTCCCTTGTCAAATGCGATACGTCTTCTTCTTTAGCGGAGCAGCTTGGCGGTGATTCGTTCCTGCCATCATGCCGCCGCCGTCTATTACCATGTGATGTGGCTCGCGTTAGAGATGCCTCGCATTGCACCTGACTGACTTCTGATGAAAAGCATTTTGTATTCGACACACATACATACTGATACAGAAATGCTCGCAGCCACTTACTACATGCACACACAGACTTGGAAAAGGGGGCGCTTCTTGAGCTGCCGGTCCAATATTGCCGACTCAGCTGAACCTTAATACCAGACGCTTCTTCCAAACTGTGCTTTACAGTCTGCGCCTGGCACCCCTTTCTAATAATAAAATGGATTAGTTGGCTACGCTAATGTGTGTGTTGACTCTACACACCATACAGAGACCATCAGTGTAGTGTGTTTCTCCATTTTTACAGCCACCAGTTGCTTTTGCAACCAAAATTTGCAGCTGAATGCAAGTTTCATGCATGTCTTTTTGAGGGGACAGCAAACAGATATTTGGTGTCTCTGCAAGAAGCGGCAGAGAGGGGATAAGAATGGTGACAGGCATACTGAGGGTGTGCACACACAAAAGGCCTTAATGTCAGATGTGTTAACATGACATTTTAAGTGTGAAGGGCAAAGACTGGACTTGTCTGATAACATGACAAGAAAGGAAAATGAATAGAGAGGGGAAGGCAAGAATGACACACCTTTTCAGTGTTCATTTAACATATTAAAGATGAAATGCTTTTTTTTAAAGTTTAACAGCACTCCGTTTAATACAATAATGTGCTCTTTGCACATAATAGTAATAATAACAAAATTACAACATGAGTTTAATATATAATGAAATATTTCAAACAGTTATTTCTGCAAAATACTGCATATATGCAGATGCTGTTCATAATGTAATTCCTGAGAAACAAGTTTACATAATTAAAGACTAAAAAGAATATTGCAAAGGAGTCCCAAAATGTCCATATTTTTGTGATGCCTTATCTAAAGAATGGAAATTATGATTACAGCGATTCTAATCTTATAATAATAAATGCTATATTATGTTAAGCAAATTTCTGTAGTTGCTTGAAATGCTTTCATTTAATTAATGGCTATTCTGCCCTAAACTTTACATATAGTAGAGGAAAGGTTTTTTTTTTTTTTTTTACTATTAAACCTAAACCTTACCCCTTAAAACCTCTATACCTGAGTCAAATATGGCAACATATTAAAGTTTTGATAATACATTCTCAACCGAATCACAACTTCCGCGTATCTAATTTTATGACCGGCGAGTGTTTTCAGCAGGTGTTCCCTCACGAGTGCATTGCATCATCGCTCTCTGTCTCTCTCCCTCCATCCACACTGCCGCAGCCACGCGGGTGTTTAAGCATTCCGATGGTGTGCAGACACATTTCCAAACTTCTTAATGGCTGCACTAAAAATAGCACCGACTGGGAACGACAGAGCTGATTCATGCAGCTGTGAGTCAGTCAAGAGCACGCCGGTCAATGAGAAGCGGGTGCCTCTTAAAACGAAACCAGCGCCCAATCGACCATATAGCTTTTTCCATCACGGAGAAATAAGTGCCTTTAAATGGCCACAGGTGTTGTTGTTGTTGTTTTTTTGCATACACATTTATTTATTCAAGTATCTATTTTCCACTTAGGTACTGAGTGCTTTTGCCACCTCTGGCTGACATTGGGATGAGGGGCACGTTTTAGGGTGGGTAAAATCCCAATCAATTGCAGACATGGGATTAACAAGAGAGTTATTGGTGAAAATGAGCATCTCACGGTCCTTGAGTAATGTCATTAGAAAGGCAAAGAAGGGCTCACATCATTATCTCCTCCATTAGCACATGTAAACAGCCTCATACGTGAGTGCATGTGTGTTTGTGTGTGACAGAGAGAGAGAGTGAGATGGAATGCATGTATTGAGGGTATGGCCACTTACTACCATTTAAGATCAGTGTAATTTAAAGCAGACTAATCCTCCACAACACTGTCCACTTATTCACCTATAGACATTTTTTTTCCTGTGGCTATTTGGTGGCTACTCTTTTCTTTGTGCTCTTAATGAAGATGTTCTTGGAGAGGGGAATCAATTGCGTGCAGTTTTTCACGGTATGAATTTATCAGTACAGATCCACAAGAAGAAAAGTGAAATACTGAGATGATCTATATTGGTCTATTTTTATTAATCATCAGGAATCCCATCAATCAGTGAATGACATTCAATGTGTGGTACTAGTACCAGTACATTGGTACCAACCATAGTTAAGTGGACGATATCCTGGACCAACTCCAGTGAGTCTGTTAGGCTTTTGCTATGTAGACCACGCATCTCTTGTGTTGGGAATGAGGGGGGCCATTTTGACTTCCTCACGCCCACAATGGCGCAAATGCCCATTTCCAACTGTGCCTATCTACGAAATTACCCAAATAAAGTAAACTTCATCTTTGCGCACACTAAGATCTAAGATTCTTTTGCACTTTGCACTAGGGCCATTGATCTACAGAAATAAGCACGTTTATGAAATAACAGTCATTGCATAACACACAATTACACACACACACAAATTACTACAGAAATCCCTGAGCACTAGTCATCTAACCAGATACATCTTTAATGCTGTAGAAATTGATGCCAACGTACCTGAAGCTTTCAAGTGCTTAGCCCCGCCCCCCAAGATGACTTACTTTTGGCACCAATCAGTTACCCCATAATAAAATTAGAAAATAGCTCCCATTGCCCAAGAGCAATGATCCATATTTCCTGGGATCAATAAGGTATTATCCTAACCACAAAGCTCCTCTGAAAGTTCCAGAAAGACGACGTGACTCAAAACAATCTCAGCCCTGCATCATTCCTAATGATTTCAATCAATAAATTTTGCTTTGCAGCCTCATGTTCCCCATCAGCTCAGTCACACCTTCTTTTGTCCTTTTTCTCCCTGCAACGTTGTGACCATCATTTTTCACCTGCGTCAAGATAAACGGCCGCCGACTCACCAGCAGCTGCCACCTTGCGCCGAGGCAATCTTTCCTTTTTTTTTGGACTTTCCAGGGTCAATTTTGAGAGTAGAGTGATGAAGCCCTCAGAGGGATGACTGATAAGAGGGCAGAGAGGGAAAAGGAAAAAAAAAAAGGCAGGAACACGGCTGCAACTCAATTGTAGATGGTGCCGTCTTGCATGCTTCACTAATCTGAGATGTATTGGCCTCGCTGTCAATGACGCCTCAATGCTCAGCTTCGGGTAAACAAAAGCCGCGCGTGTGTGTGTAGAGTGAAGTTGACGAGTCGGGGGAAGAGATTAATTAATCCACGCCCCAGTGTTCCTCACAAATTAGCCTGATATTCAGTAAAAAGATTACACCGACATTCCATTTCTATCATTTGGTACTGCACCCTGCACTAATACTAAAATGGGATAGAGTAAGGTTATGGAAGTATTTAATTATACAATCAAATCAAATTAATCAGATGAAAATCTGTAATATACAGACTCTCACTGTCAAGGAACGGCAGACAATACCTCTTCATGCATGAAAGCCCTGTGAAGCAACGAAAAGATGAGATGCAAATCGCTGACATATAAAACAAAAGGAAAATAAGCGTACATTTAAACTGTTAAACGAAACCATGTCAAATTAATCTAACAAATGTTTGTAAACTTAATGCTAACAATGTGAAACGCCATAGATGGGCTAACAGTAATTTGCATACTAGATAATATGTGTAACAGTTACTTCAATACTTTCATCTCTGTTGTTCTGTTGAACAGAAAGCTCATAATAAATGAGACTCAACCGTGCAAAGTATTTACAACGTCTTTCGTAATATCAGTTTCATTTATGTCAAAATTGGCATCAATTTCTCTAATGTTTACATCTTTGGAATGTCAGTGTAGTACTCCAAAGAAAAAAAAAGATTACAAAGGATTCATGGGGAAAACACAAGTCTACTCATTCACATGAGATCAATTTATTCATCCTATTACCTGAACACATTGAAAGATTCTGAATGTGAAGTCAAATACGTCATATACACTGATGAGTGAGTGGGAAAAAAAAAGTTCCCGCCTCCCTCTGTAGAAAGCGATGCTTGGCTAAAATCTCTTTGCTGTCCTGTAGAGTTGTCACCACTATACATCTCGCTGCTTTCTGCTTTTCTGCCCTTCTTTCTTTTTCCTTCTGCCTTCGCCGCCCTCAAATCCTTTCCCAACTAACAATGCATTTAAATTGGGTATTTAGGGATTCTGCCCTTTTCTCATCGCTCTACACCCAACAACAAGGGAAACGGCAATCCTCCCTCTAAAAAAACACTTTTACTGTGGAAATTGCTACTCAGATACTATGATTCCTTTTCATCCTTACCATTAGCAAAGGTGGTAAATGCATTCACTGTATTTACTTTCTAAATAGAAGTACTGATACTAGTGGTGAAACAAAGACTAATTGTACACTTTTAATGTATTCACAATTGAGTATTCGTAGGAGTGCCTTACCTAGCCGAGGGTCAAACTGCCTCATCTGAACTTCTTCCACGCAGTCAGCAGGAAACCAGCCCGTCCTCCCTTTGACGTTGCCTTCCCAAAAGCCTCCTTCTCCGATGCTTAGCACTGCCGGGAAGAAAGACGCGGTACTATAAATTAGCACACGTGCGTTCATAAAACAAGAATGATCAACGTCGCCGAAGAGAGGAGGCCGAGCACTCCTCGTGGAAAAGCGACAAAGGACAGGAAAGGACAAAAGACATATTATGACTCACATAGGAATTACGCATTTCTCTTGGTGGGGGAGGCAAGTGATAGGTTTGAACATACCACCATTATCTGTGACTGGATGGACAGTTAACATCATAAACATATAAAGTAAAGTATGAAATAAATAAATAAATAAATAAATAAATAAATAAATAAATAAATAAATAAATAAATAAATAAATAAATAAATAAATAAATAAATAAATAAATGAATAAATGAATGAATGAATAAATAATATAACTTTCATTTTGGGCAAATTAGCAACTTTATTCTAATATTACAACTTTATTTTCATAATACAGTATTACAATTTTATTGAGTCTGCTTATGTATCATGACTTTATTCATTATACATTTATTTTACACCTTCACATTTTATTGTACAATTTAATCTATTGTTGACCACTAGAAGGGAGCACACTTATTTAGAGAGACCATGTTAATCTGAAAGAATAAGAAAAAAAAAAGGGAAGTACTGTATATTTCAGCACAGCCTGTATTTTCTTGAAAATGATTGACTGTAAAATCCTCTTAAATCCTGCTTTTTATGTCAACAGAAAACAATGACTGTAGGTTCATTTTATAACGTTCATCTTTGGGCAATGATTATTGAGTTTGTCAGTTTGGGAAAAATTAGATCGAAGAACAAAGAGGGATCGGTACACTATTACACTGGACAATACATATCTATCATTCTGTGCAATAGTTATCCATTGCTCTTGTTGTTGTATCCATTGTTTAAAAGTGTGTTTAAAGGCATTAAAAAAGTTTAGGCAATAAATGTTATGAAAATATGCCTTGAGAGTATTTCAGTTATACTGTGGGGGTGATTTAGATCGAAGGGAGATAACTATATCCTGACTTTATTTACGTATCATTTTTTTAATCATTTCATTGTGACCCTAATATTCTTGCATGGCAACTCACTAGATTGTGCAGGTGTATGTAAAGACTCATCCTGTGTGGACACACTGGTGCAATGAGGCAAGGCAGCACAGAGACAAATCTTGCACCGAATTGCAAGTGAATTTTTTGAGGGAGTTTGCTGACCCGCTCCTAATGATTAAACACAGCACTCCAAGGTGCGGGAAGGCTCTGCAACTAATGGAACTATCAGCACTGAAGTGTATGATGTGCAAGGAGAAGGGGAAAAAAACAATGTCAAAAAAACAGAAACAGGCAGAGTTAAGAAAGTCAAAAGGAGAAACAGAGAACTTGCGCTGCGGTAATTAGAGATAAATGTAGAGCAGATATTGATCGTTCCCGCAGGACTCAGCCGGCTCGCTCGTTTCTACAACATTCATCCATTATCCCGTCGAGCTAATACACACTCACACACTCGCGCACGCGCACACACACGCGCGCGCACACACACACACACACACACAAACACACACACCAGCTGGAAGTGAAGCTTTTTACTGAGTGTGTGCTCCTTCCAGCCGGTTGCTAGGATACGGCAGTATGATGTTGCAACCGGCCGTTAGACAGGTTGTTAAATGATGCAGTATATTTCTTCCGGCGTGGTGATGCAACTTGAGACAGTCACACAAAGCACTCAATTAGTGACGTCATAAGATGTGTCTGGAGTGTATCCTGTTTTCAATGACAAAATCTACCATCACGCTTAGAGGTTAAAATGCTTAATGCGTAAAATGAAAACATTTTTACCACTTAAAGAGTGATTATTTGAAATGTTGTGCCTGGCGAGCACAGTGTGGCTATCCTCAATTCTATCAATGGAGAACCGTCGGGAAGCACACCATGTTGCATATCGACCACCAAGTGAAAAAATATAAAAGAGACGCCAGTCAGCACCGGCTCATCCGCCCTCTGTGATCTCAGCTTAGCACAAGTTTACCGTGCCAGTCTCCCGGGAAAACCCCTTTCTCCTCCTTTTCAAAAGCTTGAATCTCTCGCTAGTACACACTTGTGTTACTTCTGCACAATTGTCAACGATCAGGCGAGTAAACGTTCAGAGACGGCTCTTGAATGTTCTCGCCACTTCTCGTTGACAGCAGTGACAGCGAAGGTGAAACCTCCAATTGATCCTCACCAACGACCCCTTAGTCCCTCTATGGGCCTTCCCTCAATCGATTCCTGGTGCAGGCTACCAATGTTGTAACATTGCCAGGTAGATTTTTTCGTGTAAACGCAGATTTTTAACCTCACAAATGCATCCTGGCAGGCTTTGGAACAGGGATGTCTAAAGTACAACACAGGGGCCATTTTGGGTCCAAAGCAGAGATTTGCCTTATTGTATTTAATGACAACACGTTTTGGCTGAATTGTGCTTGTCAGGTCTAATCCAATATACTTTGTACTCTTGTTTGAGTATTTTTTAAAAGGGATTTTTTGCAATAATATGTTGTAAATGCCCCCCCACGTGTTTGTGGACTAAAAATGAAGCAGCTTATTCCACCCGTTTTGATCAATCATTTTCTGGCTTTGGTCACAATGCGAGCCTGAGGACACTGCGATGTCAATTTGAATTGAATTGTGGTCAATTCCACTCAAGAGTGGTACAGGATATAACTGCAGTGCCCAGAGGTTGCTGAAAAGTTGAACCCATCTGCTGAATATTTATTGCACCAACAAAATATGAATAAGACTAGCATGTACTGGGGACACGTACAAAATGATATTTCCCCCAAAATGTTGCCTCGTGTTCACGCATAGATGGCTTTCCTGGTTATGACCTCCCAGCACTGTACTGTGTAAACAACAACAGCTTGCCATGGAAGCCAATCAACATCTCAGCAGACACTAGGCTTGCTCGGAGGTCTGCATGGAGAGGTCAAGCGCATCATGGTCTGCCTTTCTGACTCATAATCACCACCACAGGTGAACTGGGCCAGCGTAAACACCACACACACACACGGAGCTACATAATCACAAATACGCCAACATATAAACTGAGTCACTGAGTCTATGCAGCGTCACGGCTTCTACTGACATGTACACGTATACTCGGAATGTGTATTTTCAAGGCTTTATGGACTGACAAAGAGTGAGGCGTCTCACTGTACAGTTAATGGCAATAAGGAAGCGTGAATAGAAATAGCAGCGATGGCAAAAAAAAGAAAATCCCCCCCGAGAATGAAACAAAGGATTTGAAATGTGACTGAAGCTTCAATAGCGCCGTGACAAAGGGAGATGTCATATGCGATTAAGACAGACACAAGCTGAAAAAGAGGGAAAGAAAAAAGATGTGTATCTCCGTCGGGTGTGATGAAACGTTTGGAGGTTTTCCTCTGTGTGTGCCAAGTTGTTACTTTGAGTTTTGCCCTTGTTTAAGTCAGTCACGACTCTGCAGGTTCAGAAATAGCACTTGTGTGAGGTTGTGCAGCTATTTATAAATCACACGCCCTATCTTGCTGCAAGCTTCGATGCATCCCCAGTGTGTGTGTGTGTTGCGTGTGTGCATGTGTGAGTGAGTGAGTGAGCGAGTGTGATTTTATTTCGTTTTAAACTGGCGGAGCTCATTTCAATTTTGCCTATCGCATCAGGCTGAATCACTCATTTATTCCCAGCAGGATCAGCATCTTTGTTCCTGTAAATGCACATCTATTTGTACACACACACACACACACACACATGCACACACACACACACACACACACACTCACACAATGCCAGAGTAATTGCCTCGCATGAATTAGTTCTTTTCTCCAATAGTACAATAAGCAAGAGTCAACCCCTTTCCATTTGCGCCTGTCACACAGTACAAAGGCGTGCAAATTCGTGATCATCGCAGCCCACAATGCAACTGTCCCATTTCCGGCCCTTTGAAGAATACGTTTGGGTATCTCAGGGGTCCGCAAAACAAAACAAACTTTTTTTTTTACAAACCCCAAAAATTCTTTAAATAAAAAGCTGATAAATATTTACTCTTATGTTCCCCACAGGGCATTGGGGGATTGTGGGAAAAACGTCAATTATCTGACCTGGCAAATGGGGTTTCCAAGCATATTTCAGGGGATAGTGCCCCCAAAGCCCCCCTTGTAACTCCGCCTGTGGATACCACCTGTGTCATTCACCGCTGTGTGGGAACAAGAGTTGTTGAGTCAGGCTGCTCTCAATTAGCTGTACATGTCTGATCCTATGTCGCCTCATGCGCGTGTGAAACAAAGTGTGCGAGAGCCTTGAGTGAGGAGAGCGAAATCCAATAAGCAGAATGGGGCTGTTATTTGATTTGCTTGCCTGCTCTCTTTATTAAACGCACACACACAGAGCAGAGCAGAGTCATGTATTAATGGGACAGAACCAGACATATGAAGAGTGAGAGAACGTCAATCAGTAATTAGTTATAAATGAGTGAATGCATCTTAATGTCCTACTGAGAGGCCTCCATGCTGCTGGTGAGAACATAGATGACAAAAGTAGAAGTACAGATACTTGGGTAAAACTAAGACCTGATCTCAACTAAGCTTATGTGTTTTTTTGGAACATTTTATAGACACAGAGCAGTAGAAAATAATAAATGAGCATGAGTAAAAAAGAACAGAAATCCATTCATGAGACATTTGCATTCTGTTGCTTCCCACCACAAGGAGAGAATGAAGAAGGTGGAGCAGCCTCATCCGAGCTCTGCAGAGAGGAGGATGAGGAGCAGACAGGTAAATAAATCAAAAGCAGGCGATGGCGGCGACAAAAAGCTTTTGGTGAGTGACGATCCAAGTCAGAGCAAGAAAAAAAGAAAGAAAAAGGAAAAGCAGAGGAGGGTGTGAGTGTTACACACGGAGGAAAACTCAAAGAATGACTCAGAGGGATTCCTCTGCTTGTCTCCTCCTCCCTCACAGGCAGCTGACTTACTTTTATAACATCGTTCCTTGCTTTAGAAGCAAATAAGAACAAAGCTGTCGAGGCCTTCTCTCATCACAGTCGTGGGAGGAGTATGCCGATTGATAATGTCTGTGACGACAGTATTTGCGCTACTGTTATTGCCGGAAGCTAGTACAAGCTAACTGAGCGAAAGAGCAGAATTGAATGTAACACAACTATAGGGATGCTAAAATAGATCATTGCAAACCATTTCCAGTTCCTACCATGATGTTTTTTTCAAAGTCGTCGTTTCAAACAAGTAGTGCAAAGATAATGAACATTATGTTCTAAGGTGCATGAAAATAAGTGAATTTAACATCATGCAATGAATTTTCACTAGTTTTGCTGTCATATTTAAAAAGTTAAGGATATGAACAGATTTGTGTCTAAAGAGCTCTTACATACTTTTTCAGTTTCACAGACACTGCAATGTCTCCAAGCTCATTGTCTTCTAGTTTATCGACAGCTACATAACTGTAGTATTTTTTTCCATTATATTTGGCATAAATGTAGAGACACTCTCGAAACACTTCAGGCAAGGTCGCAGAAGTCACAGTTGACCATCTTGCTGTCCAATCAGAGTGTCCGCAGGGAGCAAAGTTCCTCCCACACACTTTGTTGCTCCCTGCAGATTGCACCACCTGTCTTTCTATTCTGCCCTCACGCTCACTTTGCCTTGTCTTTCTGTTTTTTAGACTAGCACTTAACTGTGACAGAAATTAAACCCCAGCTTCCATCACACTTTTTTTTTTTCTTCAAATATGCAGCGGCCACCCCGCCAACCCTACAAGCGTCTTAACAGCCAAAATAGCAAATGCAGAGGTAATAAACATGAAGAGGGAGAGCATCATGCATAACCATGAGCTAATACAGATGGAGCCAAGGATGCTCCGTTGAGAGCACGACAGGGCCGCCGCACTGACCAGATGGTTCTGAGCATCAACCATTTGTTTCTTTTTTCCTTGTACGAAGAAATATGCTTTGAAAGTCATAGAATTAAATTGACTTTTGATTAACAGAAGCTATGATTTAAAAAAAAAAAAAATCAAACACTTAGACATTTTGCTGCAATTTAAAAATTGTAGAGGAACTGCTCATACAGGGTATTTGCATGCTTTGCATATTGATCACACACACACGCACACACATTGCATAACAAAATATCTATTCAAAAATTAGCAATTATGTGATGTCAGATTCTTCCGAGTTATGTCCTCACCATAGGAACACAAAGCGAGGACCTCTGCTATCTAATGCCACGATTAGCACCCAGGCTATCGTACAAGCTAATTTGCCAGCTGACACTAAACAGCAAAAAATCGAGCCACCTCACAAAGTATCACACAACCATGGCAAAAGAAAAAAATCAATGGATTTGTGTGCAATGAGCACCTTTGTGCGTTGCTTGATAACGCCATACATGCATTGGTGTCTAAACAACAACTTGCATGCTCCAAATAACATCATGTATAATTCATTTCCATAGTCCACTGGCTTTCAACATGGGCCAGAAAGCAGGAAAGCACTCTACAGTGCAAATTGTACAGTATGTGCAATCATATGTGATGACAGCCACAACAACAACAACAAAAATAGCTTTTAGCCTTTCCCTGGCTGTATTGCAACATTAACCAGTGGCTACAGATGCTATGTTTATTCTCAGTCATCCAAGAGGCGGTAAAACGAGCGAGCAAATGGAATCAAAAATCTGTGTTGCCGGTCGTAGCGGAAACCAAGACGACGTTAATATTCCGCACATAGTGGGCGCCCAAAACAAGCCCATTAATCATGTTTGTGAATGTCTAATCGCAACGTTGCTTGCGCTGCTTTTCGTTTTCACGGCTGTCTGCAAGATTTATAATGGCGTTGGGTGGAGAGCTGCATGTGATGTGTGTGTGGGCATGTGTGCGAGAGAGAGAGAGAGAGAGAGAGAGAGAGAGAGAGAGAGAGAGAGAGAGAGAGAGAGAGAGAGAGAGAGAGAGAGCGAGAGAGAGAGAAGGCTCACAAGCTGATGAAGGTATGTGACACTTTGCCGAGGAAGAGAAAGAACTCTGTCTGTGATTACCCTGTTGACTTCAGAAAAAAAATGGGTGGCAACTTTTGGTCCTGCAATCATAAATTGTTCAAACAGGTTCAATATTTCCAATCAGAAATCTTTAAGCAGTGTAGAACTAGAACGGTAGAGCAACCTGCACCTTCAGATCTAAGTTAGCGAAATCGATTTTCGGATGTCTTTAAAAGGTTAGTCCCAGTTTCTCTTCTCTGTTGTGGGTTAAAAGTCTTTTAAGTTTTTTTTTCCCCCAGCCTTACGTTGAGGAGCTAGTCTGTAACAGCTGATTTGCAACTTCTACCACTACCAACAGCACTCCGTACTTTATTCTGCACCCTCTTGAGAAGTTTACCTCAAGTCACAAACCTTTGCTGTTAAATCAAATCAAATAAAATAGAACAAAATGAGTGGTTGAGTTTGCAAACGGTGATTCCCAAATAAGCCAACATTCACTCTACTTTTACCTTTCATTGCATATGTGACAGGGTATGTACAAGCCAGAACTGTGATGTTAGCAATGCTAATACGAACACAGCACAAAAGAGGTGCCTGAGCTCTTCCACTAACATCACAGACCACTGCATACAAAAAAAAAAACATTGACTGCAAAACCAGGTTAGCCAGTTTGTGGTGATTACTGCGGTTACCCTGGCGACAGTGAGTGCCTTTTAGAAGAGATGGTCATTTGGACCATGAGATTAGATCAATAGAGAGAGAGAATCGGAGAACGAGGTTATTGTGAGGATGTGCAAAAGGGGAATGCATTTGTGCACACATAAATAGAAAGAACACACACATACACACACAAAAAGATACAGTGTTGCGTCGTAGTACATGCTCGCGTGTGCTCCAGCGATGGTCAATGAATGCACAAAAGCGAGCCAAGCTCATTACCCGGAGACTGTACGCTTAAAAGAGCTGGATGCGGATGACCCTGCTAAACGGCGGAAGGCAGGCACGTTGCGTGTGTGTCTTTGTCGACAAAGAGTAACTACACACACTCATCTCAAACTCAGCCTTCAATCACTGGAGGAGCCTTTCCAAGTGAGTCACTCATCTTGATGGAGGAGAGAAGCTTTAAGAATATAGGAAAACTATGTACAAACTATGAACACTTAAAGGAGACTACTCTGGCTGAATGTGTTGGATGTGAATCATCCATTAACAGGAGGGATGGGGAAAAATATGGAATTACCTTCATTTTTTCAGCTCGAATGAGCTTTTCATTTATTTATTCACCATCCAGAGCTATTAACAACATACTGTAGCCTAAGGCACACACATCGTTAACAGGGGCAGCACAATTGACTTCTTCTAGAGCACTTTGTCATCCTCAGTTCAATTCAACAATGCACTTTTACCTTCACCGTCATCGATGAAAATGGGATGCTCGTCCTCCTCATTAAACACAGTGTCAGCTTTAGGGCATGAGTGAATACAACAAATGTACAATTTTAGTACAGGTGCAGCTCAATAAATTAGACTAGCAAGAAAAAGGCATCAGTTCAAAAAGTGAAACGTAGCTAGAATATATGCAGATATTTACTTTTTGAAATGAACTCCCAAATGCCGTTAATCAATAATTTATTTAACCATGTTATTTTTTGGGGGAAATGCAGATGCTGTTCACTGAAAACTTCAAAATAGTTTTTGCAAGATTCTTCAGATATTTAAATAACATACTGTGATATTTTGCTAAGACACAGTGATGACTGGAAAGAAATGTGTTAGTTACCATCCGAGTCCAGATGGTCATCTTTGGAATATAAGAAAAAAAGAATGATTACTTTGTGCAACATTCAAACTACCGTCACTGTCAAATAAAACGCAGTTTTCTGCAAATTTTATGCAGAAGCTTCAAGAAAACTGACACATCTGCCTTTTGTTTGACAGCAACATTGACTAAACTTTCTTTAACACATACAGTTATATATTGGGATCTACTCTATTACTGATATGTTTACTGCCCAAATCCGAACCGTCGTCCTTCACTATAAAAGTGTACAAAAACAAACCAACCATACATGAGTAGAATTTGTCCATGGAGCTCAAAACGAAATTCCGTAAATTTAGTTCAATCGACACTACTACTACCACCACCACTATGTCTTCAAGACTCTATGATTGGGAGCAAAAAATCTACATGCACATCTAACATACTACACCATTCTAATTAGATTTACCTATTGTGATCTCATCATAAGGATGCTCCTCTGGCAAAGCTAGTGATTAACAAAGATGGTAATGAGAACACACAGATGAGGGTGTGTGTGTGTGTGTGTGTGTGTGTGTGGTGGCCTGTGAGGTTGTTAACACACTAATTACACTTCAATAAATCACTGTCATGTTTGTAATGCAAAGTAATATGACAGTTAGCTTCAAGGTACAAACAGTCCATTGTGTCAATATTTTATACACACCCACCGGACATTTCATTAGGTACACCTGTACGCTCCAATGAGGCCCAATACAAGAGCAGTATCAGAAATTCTGGCTTTAATCAGGCTCACTTATGCTGTCCCATGTAACAGGATGCTGTCTTCTTTCTTCGCTTTTAAGTCAGCTTGACTTCTTTTCGCCCTCTGTCGCAAATTAGCACTATTACTATTAACGAGTCCATCCATTTATGAATACAGATGTGACGAAATGAATTATGTAGTAAAGACAGGGTCGTATGTCTTTAAAATAGCTTCTCTGATGGCTCAAGGGGGACTGGTCATTCTCTGCTTAAGACTCATTGAATGCAATAAATAAGCTACAAGGGAACATTTTTTTCCCAACTTTTGTCGATGGAGGCTCCCGAATATTAATGGCGATGTGTTTCTTTTTTGCAATTTAAAATTCCACGTGTCGTAATAACATTTCTGTGACAAACAAAAAACAAAACACCTCGAGGATCAACAATTATAGCACAAGCTTCCCCTAATACTGTTTTTAGTGCAAATGAGCCACTGCTAACCCGCCCCCCCTCAACTGGAGACCAGTACCGAATACGGCTTCCATTACCATGATGACAGGGAGAGCTATGGAGTGCGACAAGGCGAGCGTTGACTCGCCCGAGGTATGGAAAAGAAAAAAAAAAAAAGATCTACCATTAAGACAGTCAGAGCATGAAGTGCTTTTTCACTCGAGGAGGAAGCACTTTGTCACCTTGCCACCAGATTAGACTTTTCAATTAGTGGAGCGATTCCATGCATGTGGTGACACACAAAACACAAACATCATCGATTTTGGTGAACAACTGAATATGTGCTGCACATGAGAATAATACCAGCGACGGTAAGATGTGCATCCAACACTACATCTCTGCTTATCTTTTGCCTTTGTCATGAGGAGTTCCTATATGAGAATTTCAGTGTGGAGGCTGTACTACGTAAATTAGCTGGACTATTATATCACAATCCGGCAAAAGTCAGAAGGGCGACAGCTCACAAAAGATAAACTTGGTTGTTTGATTTCAGTAATTCTCTAGAAAAACCAACCATCTGTACACAAACAATAAAAGAGTCAATTAACTATCAGCGTTAAGTGCTTGATTTGGCGTCACAATGAAACAAACAATATTCCCCTTATCATAAGATGATGTACCAGCTGTTGTTTCGAAACCAAATTATTAGGTACTACTAGTTTAACTTTAACTCCAACAACCATTCAAATGTTTACGTCCCCAAGATAATATAGGCGCTGGCAAATGGCACGCAATGTGACAGCCAGTGTTGCATAACAGAACCAGATGGTTTGGCCGCGATGGCCCACCAAGATCCTGGCAGCCACGTGCCCATGGAAGCATTTGTGAATCCATTCCTTGCATAGAACAACACAGGAGAACACATTTTTCCATTAGTGGATTAGGGATGAAGGCTTGGTCTGCACTGACAGGAAAAGTAACTGGACGGCTGATCCATCTATTTTCTTTACTGATCATCCACTCTGGTTTCGGGTGAGCCGAATCTTATCCCAAATGACTTTGGCCGAGGCATGGAGTACACCCTGGACTGATCACATACAGACAAAACATATATTCATAATATGACTTTCCTCAATTTTCTAGCTGAATTTTCTGAAAATAAAAAGTTGTTTATTTGGAGCAGCCACACAAGTCTGGCTTCTGCTAGCTTATGCTAACACAGGACACAAAACAACATAAATAGAACATATCCTAATTGCATTATACAGCTTCCTGGAGGCCAATGTATGCACACCAAAACGAGTTGATGCAAACATTAACTATCAAAGGGGAATGGAGGAGAGACCTTTCCATTCATTTGGTGGGTCTCTCAAGAAGATAAAGTTTCACTCCAAAAACAGCATACAGTATGCTCAGTATGAGATTCAAACCGAGGACCTTTTGACTCTAACTCTGATGGGCTAACCGCTATCCACGAGGCTGCCCTTGAATCCTCATCTGCCTTCAGAACGACCTGACACATCATTTGTATTTGTCATGGTTTTACACTTCTGTTCTATAATTGGGTTTCGTTATGCGTAACAGGTCTGGCTTGTTTGCCATTTGTATCAGTAATAAGAATGTAAATGACAACATTGTTACCATAAAGTAGACAAAAGACTCCATTAGGAACATGTGAGAGCATATGGAAGAATATCTACTGGCTAAGGTGTGCAGAAGGATATCAAGCCAGAAAGGATACCTTTGTAACCGTATGGTGTCTTTATAGGATCATGTATGAGACCAAATACTTTCATTCTAAGCTTCCTGGCATATGTGAAGAAAGTGTGGGTGATTGCAACCAGAGTGCAGCAACTACTCACTCTGAAGTGTTTTCATTAAGCTAATGTGGGTATGAACCACCATGATGGATGCAAAGTGGGGGTGTGGGGACTCTAGAGGTGAGCTGGGGTATGCCCATGTAAAGGTGACGGGATGGGGAAGAAAAAGGTTGCATGCTCAAGTGGGAGAGCACTACCGGACAAGAGGAATTTGACAAGACCTGTTTGAATTTGCATGCAATCTCCTAAGACAAGAAAATTCCAAAAAGAATTTTTGGACAGCAGTTTAAGGAATGATCATTCTCTCTAAAATCAGATGTTAAAGTAAACAAAGAGATGAGAATGCTGCCATTATCTCCTACCCCAATCCTACCATATCAAACAAGTACAGTATGTTGCTGATCCTTGCTTACAGGTAGCTAAAATGTTGCGTCAGAATTATCCTCACACACTCCTGATTTCTGCCAAATCGTGAAGCCCCTGGCTTGGATAGAAAACTGATTATTCTTGCTTGCTTGCTATAATGCCATGCCCATACCGACAGCAAACCCACTTGTGGTGATTCAAACAGGGCAGTTACACGGGTGTACTACACGGTGCACAAGGAGGAGTGACACAGAGGAAAACGTGGAGAAGAACAGAATGGCGTTTACCTTCTACATCATTACAGTCAAAGTCTTGAGTGAGGCATGGATGGAGACAAAAAACACGCACACACATACATACAGATGAAAAGCTGAGCCATTGCAGCTCTGTACACAGCAGAAAAAAATAAATGCAACATTTGTAACATGAGTGGAGCGCAATACGAGGCAGAAAGATACATAGCACTATGCTGTACGGGAAGAATGACAATTCTTATTTTGGGCAGTCGTGGCACTGACGATTTCTTAATGACAAATAGGACAGTACCATTTGGACACTGGGTTAGGTGGTATTTCACATTCACATGAACGTTATTGTTATGTCTTTTGCACACCAACAAATGTGGAAAGATTAGCACACAACATTGCTACTGATTCATGGTAACATGCAAATCAAAAAAAAAAAAAAGTGACATGATTTCCTTTCCGCTTGTATACAAAAAAATGGTACGCTTGGTCCTGTTGTCTTACATCAGTCGGATCAGTACAAATACAATGGACAAACAAATATTCACAAATTTATATGCAGTTTTGTTCAAGTATTTATTTTTCACTTTCAGTGTTTGACTGACAACGGGACATTTAATTCCACTTGAGAACGAAAAATGGCTCAGCCTTACTAGCTCAATTTAACACTGTCATTTGAGAAATTATTTTGAGCTTCTGCTGTTTGACTGATTAAATCCCACCCCCAGAATAAAAAATGTCACAATCCAATGACCTTGCAGCAGCAGCATGCT
Organism: Syngnathus floridae; assembly: GCF_059516105.1. Taxonomy (NCBI): domain Eukaryota; kingdom Metazoa; phylum Chordata; class Actinopteri; order Syngnathiformes; family Syngnathidae; genus Syngnathus; species Syngnathus floridae. The sequence continues at coordinate 7,106,448 of NC_142418.1, read as the reverse complement.
ATGATAGAAACGGCCAAACACAAATACGACACTCCACGTTGCTCGAGGAACTTATTCACACTTTTTTCTATCCTGCCCCAGAGCGTAAATGGTACAGTCCTGTTGTCTTGAATCTGTTGCATCCTAACATACAAATCTCTTTAAGGAACAGCTCAAGTTTGGTCTTCACTCTACTAAGTGACATTCTAATAGTGTTTGTCCATTTTAGCTGTGCACTTAATTGAGTCTGATGTAGTGATGGGATCAAACAAACACACACACACAAACACACACTCACACACACACACAGAAAACAGTACAGCAGCAATTCCCAAACAGTATGCAGTGAGAGATCAGGTTTGCCTCAAAAAATTGCCTAATTTTACGCAATTTGTTGAAAAGATGATTTTATGTACTATGAATACTGTTCTTATTTTGATTTGGCTTGACTTTATTTTGAAAATAAAACACAGAAAGAAATACAAATGTCTGAGATATAAATTTCCCATACAGAAACATTGCATATTGCTGGTCTAAAAAAGTAGAGGAAAAAGTTCAAATGTTTTCATCCATCCATGTCAGGGACATATAGTGACAGGCAGAATAATTAAATACTCTGCTACTAGACTGTAATTAATTTTTTCTTGCAATTTTTGTTTGTCGGTCCGCCATAGTATTTTTCCTTATGTCAACAAAGGTTGAGAAACAGTGCAGTTGAGGGAATCTTACCTTTGACCCTCTCTCCCCGATTGAGTTGTATCTCCCCCTCCCCTTGCGGCGTGTAAGGCTTGACCACGATGAAGGTGCGACCCGGGACGGCGCTGTAGAGTTTCCGCTTGGGCCCGCGGGCGCTCATTAGCGCCGGCGGTGTGTGATGAGGCGGACTGGGGTCTCGCTGCACCGAGCCGGGGCTGTAAACAAACACATAGGTTACCGTGGTGATCCCCGGCAGCTGGTAGCCGAAGCCCGTGGTCACAGACATGACGGTCCGCGGGGCCGCCGGCGGGCGACGGCCCCTGATCTTTGCGGAGGACAGGGAGAGATTCATAAAAGGTCTGCGTTCAAACGATAGCCGTTCCACGGGAGAGGATCCAGTGACATCCGAAGCAAAAGCAAGAGTGTCAGGTAGATAGATCCCATTGGAATTCCTTCTTAGTCATCCCGACTTGGCAGAAGCCCCCTGCGGAGAGGAGGGATGCATATCCAGCATGTCTCCCCGCTGGCAGGTGGGACTACGGATCCCGACACCGACGGATCCCTCCTGTCGAGGGGGGTGAGGGGGGGGGGCGTGTGGATTTCTGCTCCCTTTCTCTTCGGGAACCCCTCCGCCTTCCGTCCTTCCTCCCCCCTTCCTCCTCTCCTTCCACCACTCCTTTACACACTCAGTCAATCCTGCTGCTACTACTGCCGCTGCTTCTGTTGTTGTGTTGCACCCCTCCCTCCCCTTTGACCGCTCGCACAAGCCCCTCTATGAGCATGCCACCCTTACACACGCAACCCCCTCCTACATATTGCACTGGTGTTCCCAATGCACACAATTGATCTCGAGTGTTTGTTCGCGTGTATATATGTGTGTATGTGTAAATATTGGCTTGTGCAACCGGGTAAGGAAGGGTGGGTGGATGGGGGGGTGGGTGGATTGAACAGCTCAAGCCCATGTGGTTGAACTGTTGCTCCTCCCCTCCTTCCCTGGCTTCCATTCCTCCACTCAGCATCTCTTCACATGCAAGGTGAAAGCTGGCAAACTACAGCAGTGGCAGAGCTCCACCTAGTTTTCATTCATCCCTCCTCCGTCGCCACAAGTCTAGCCACGTGCTCTCGGCATCCTGCTCCTCCTCTTGCTCTCGCTTCGCCTTTTGGGCTCAAACACATTTAATTCTACACAACATAAATGTGTAAAGCTCTCCATGCTAATGGAATTAAAATGCACCCGAAAACAACAAGCAAGGTTGGCTCAAATTGAGGCAGGGGTGGGACAATGCCACACCTCGCGGCTTCTGTCTGTCTGTCTGTCTGTCTGTCTGTCTGTCTGTCTGTCTGTCTGTCTGTCTGTCTGTCTGTCTATCTATCTATCTATCTATCTATCTATCTATCTATCTATCTATCTATCTATCTATCTATATATATATATATATATATATATATATATACTATATATATGAACCGATCTGTATATACACACACACACACACAAATGAACACTCATGCACGTAGCAATTCCCTGTATAAATGTTACTGTTTGACGAAGAATAATGAAGTCACAAAGATTGCTGAAATTCAATTTCAATTTAGTGGCCCATTAAACAAAGTAAATTACTTGAGTACTATCATAAGTAACTATAATATTAGCCATGTGAATTCAATGAAATAGAACAGAAGAAAAACGCGCCGTTTTTTTGGTTGCAGTCATGCTGCACAAAATTGTGCTTTTGCCGTTCTGTTTGCTTAAACTGTTATCATGGATAATCTTTTTAATGGACTGTTTCTTTTTCAGATTTCATTCAAACATGATCAAGGGTGCTTGGGTGGCATTTTTGTACACTTCAGAGTGCTGCTTTGAAAATGAATGAAAGGAGCTGCTTTGTCTGGCCACGCTGAACGTTGACTGTGACCACTCCAACAGTGGCAGAGCTGCCGGCCTTTGCTTTTCTGCGAAATTACCGATGCTGTGGCGGACCTCAGTACCAAGCCTCTCACGAGTTAGGGTGATGTATTTGTCCTTTGTGATGTCACACTCTCTTTGTATCTTTCATGACTTCTCTCTGGCCACAGTTGTTGGCAAACAGTCATGGAATAAAGATGTGTTCCTCCCTTCTGCCACAATGCTGCTTTTAACATTTTTTTTTTTTTTACAAAGGATGAATTATATATTCTTGTATCAAAGTTGAAAACGTTACTTCACACACTGCTTGTACAGTTAATAAAGGCGTTTATTAGGCATTATTTTCAATGGGGAAAATGTGTTAACTCCAAAATGTCCGTTTATTTTCATTCAAAAATCTCTTTAGAGGACCGGCCCTCTCACTGATATTGATCCAGAACAATGCAGTATATTGCACTGATGTATTTTGAGCACGTCTGTCTTCCTTTTCTCAGTGTGTTGGCCCCATCAAATTGTATCACTCACATTATAACTTTCATTTACTTGATTGCTCCCTTCCGCCTCAACTCTATTCTTATCCATGACTTCCCCCTCCACACACAAACCTTTCTCTCTCCATCCCCATCTACAAGCAACAACAGCTTGCTGACGGCTTTCCAATTACTATGGGGGCTGATGGTAGCGGGCGACCAAAGGGAACGACTCTCGCATGCTAATGTTTGAAAGGCAGTGTGGAACAACACCAAGCAGAAAGAAAAGGGGGAATGAGAGGCAGGGGACACGAGGATGCACAAAGACACGATTCCTTGCTTCTTTTCTACCTACTGCCATCCGCGTGTGAAATGCATTGTGGAATTTTAGAGGTAACTGCATAGCAGGTAACAGGTGTTTTAACATTCATATGTCAACTTTTCCTATTTTCCGGACTATAAGGCGCACCTAAAAACCTAAAATGTTCTCAAAACCCGACAGTGTGCCTTATAGTCCGGTACGCCTTATATATGGACCAAATTCCTATATTTAAACTGGCCCGAAGCATTGTGTCATGAAATCAAACATAAGTGGCCCGCTGAAGACTATGAATCATAAATCAAAAAGACTATGGATCATTATTTTGTGATTATAAAGTAATTTGTTGCGTCTGAAGTTGAAGTAAAAAAGATAAAATGGAGAATGATTTGATTTGGATTAAAAATCTGACATGATGCATTAATGGTGCGCTTTATACTCCGGTGCGCCTTATATAAGTACAAAGTTTTAAAATGGGCCATTCATTGAAGGTGCGCCTTGTAGTCCGGTGCGCCTTATAGTCCAGAAAATACGGTATTTGCAGGGGAGTAACCAAGGACAATTACTTGGTTTCTGCACTGAACAGCATTGGGGATGGGAACCAGCGAGCATCAACACCAATGATACAACATTTAGAGGAGCAAGATTACATTTGATTATCATTGTTAGTGTGTCACCTAAATGTTGAACAGAGGCTGTGATTTACCGAAATCAAATTCCTTGTTTGGCACGCTCAAACATGGTGAATAAAAACTCTTGAATCTTGAATCTTATTCCCCATTCATACAATACTGGAGTAGATGAATAAAAAAAGCTGAGGACGCTAATGTCTGTCAAGCATGATGCGCGCATGACCAAAAAGGCTCCTTTGCCATTTTGGCCTCGAAAGCGCATCAGAATTGACTTAACAGTTACAAATAAATTACTCCTATCACACGAGGAGGATAATGTGCTTGATTGGATTGGCGAGGCCACTCGACAGGTTAACACGCAGATAACAAGTCAATATTGCCGCCCCGGGGCGAGTGGCTATGACCCGAAGTTGAATGTGAAAATGTCACAAAATGGCATTCATGCAGAAGTTTATCAGCATGCACCACAGCTTTGTCTCAGCTGACGTGTTTTCAAAGGTGGGAAAAATACTCTTAGTACTTGAGTAGAAGTACAGATACTTATATCACTAAAAGGAAAGTGGTGCCGGGAGTCTTCAAGAGTTGAGCCCCCCCCACCCCCACCCCCAACTTTAACATTTTCATGGGGAAAAAACTGTCTGGCGACAGTGTAGACTCCCGCACACCAGTGAACCTTGTGACAATCAACAGTACAGAAAATGGATGGCTAATGAGAAAACAATTATCCTCTGAGACATAATGCAGTATATATGAATCAAAAATAGCAATGTAGTTCATAATCACATGTACACATGTTGGGATTTCTTTGAGGGTTAATGAGTCCAATTAACCCTGGATGCATGATTGTTGTTCCCAAGAAACTTTGTGTTCACCTCATAACCAACCTTGCTGGCATGTTTTAGTACAATATGAATAAAACATATCGCACCGGTCAACCGTCCGATACAAACTGAGCCATAAACAGAAGGTCAGTAAACGATCCTCGTATTATTGAGGGAAAATATTCAAGGGTGAGCATGTGGCCCATAAAGAGCAGCTGGCACAAACCAGCAGCTTTTATGCATTTATGCTTTTATGCACCTTTATGCATTCACCTCACTCTGTAATTCTTCAAAGGGTACTGCGCACAAGGAGGAAGGTCTTAACTCTGCGTATGCAGAAGGCCAATTAGGCCAGGATTTGGCTAACATGATAAGACCGACCAAATCCGGTCTGCCTTTTGCTCTCACTCCCAACAAACGCTAGCGTTTGATTGACAGGGAGGAAGGGCGATGGCCTGCCAGGTGTTTTCAAAGGATGAATAGTTTGTCGCATCTACATGTACACACAGCTCTCAGCCTGAAAGCCAAAGTATGCATCACAGACCTGAGTCTTCCCCGATGTCCATGGGGATAGCCGTGGCTGTGGGAACGTCTGGGTACCGGTCTGTCGTCATCATGTGAGTGATGCAAGGAAGGCGAGCGGGAATGAGAGGACCTGGAGCTGCCCGTGCTCTGAAGGCTGCTGTCGGGGAAGTCACCATGACGACTCTGGACATCAGCAAAGGAGTGCATATTCACATTAAATAAATTTGAGCTTATAAAAATCGAGCCATCCATTCAGCTATCCATGCATCTACCCATCTACAATTGTAAACCCAGTATCCTGATTAATATTGCGTTGGTGGACGAAGAATACATTTCATTCATCTGAAGGACTGCGTTTAGCATTATGCTGACCTCTGCTGTTAAGTAGAACTGACGTCAAAGTGACCTCGGGCCTTGATTGTGTTCTGGAGTTGATCACATGAAGTTGACAATGCAAAACCTCGTGCAGTTGATTTCAATAACAATTATCAATCTGTGCATCCAATCATTCATATAAGACTGTTGGGTCATTTTCTTTTTTTGTGTAGTTAAAAAAATAGAACAGAAGCACAGTATACTGTCTTACCTCCCCAAGGCTACCTCCCTGCTGCTGTCCGAAGGCAGGCAGACTACGCAGCGACGGCACAGGGGAATGACCCTGTTGGCGTCCGCGAGACTCTCGAGGCATCTGCCGGAATGCGTGGGCACCGTCGTTCCCGTTGAGGTTGTTGTCGCTTGCCGAGCGCAGCAGCGAGCGGGGGGACGGGGTGGGGCCCGTCACTCGGCGACGGTTGGTGTAGGAGGGCGTCTCTCGGAAAGGCACTGAAATGACACAAAACTCAACTTGAGGTTGAACTTAATCATTCATTTCAAAGCAATAGAAATTGTGTCCCATAATATCCCCATTTAAAACAAATAATAGAATGGGACGTAATGGGGGACATTGTGAGATATGGGCTATAACGGGACATGTGATACTGTGGATGTGGGGGGGCTATGAGACACTGTGGGAGAAATGGGACAATATCACCAACTATAGGATAAAACCGGATGTGATGAGACCTAATACTGTACTGTTGGGACAAAATTGGACAAAAGAAGGGACATTGTGCGGCCCAATTGGACATAACGTAACACGTAGGGAGCCAATGGGACACAGAGGAACGGAATATGACAAAATGAGACATGATATGACCTTAACAGCCTTAATGGGGGATGTTGTGGGAGAGGATGAGACACAATAAAGGAAATTATGGGACATTATTAGACAAGAAGTGACATGATGCGACACCGTCGAACAAAATAGGACGCAATAGAGGAAATTGGAGGACAACCTGGGCCATGGTGGCTGTATAAGACGTTGGGAGACATTAAGGGACATAAAGAAATGAAATTTACATGTTACTACGTGGTTCAATGTAACTAAGCTGGGCTGTTGTAATGATTTACTATTAATGTTAACGCCTTCATCAGGATGAGTCAAATTTCCATTTTGTTGCATTGGAAAATGCACAAAGTGTAATATATGCATGGTATTGCTGTGTTGTGCAGTACAGTGTGTACTGTATAGGCATAGGATTATGCACACTAGATGGCATAGTTTCCCTACATGTAGCAACTGCCAGCTCAGCTCAGCACGGGTTGGATGGGGGACCCAGTACCCCGCCTGAAACCTTTTCTGTATCTCTTTAATCTTATGTTCTTCATCTCCTTGGCTTTTTACACCGCGTCTCTTTATACTTCCCCTCCTGACATCTTTCCATCTGAAACCTTCACAACCTTAAAACCTGGAGGACGTTTTGGCAAAATATGAGTCACTTACTCACCAACATCTGATGCTTTGTGGACCTTTATGATTTCAGCCAGATCAAAGTTCCCTGCTATAATAGCCACCTGGAGGGTGACGACAGACATATTATAGTGTATTGTTGAGTTCAACAGTAGAGAACATTCATTGCAGGGTTCACATGTGATTAATTAGCAGTATGGACATGCTTATTGCTCGCTATGACTAATGCGATGTGAAAGTCCCTTCAGTCAGCTAAGGCCCAATTGTCAGATGTGCCTGAAAGATAATCCTGAGTGATTATCCTGGGATGTGGGCTGTGAATGATTTTTCTTCAGCATGCTCAGAAAATGTGACAATCCATAATTAAATGTGTTCTATATTTACTTTATTATATTTACTCAATATGTGTTTTAGGATTTTTTTTCCTCCACCAATCTGCTTAGAAAAAGCATCAGGATGGTCTATTAGAGACATCCCAAAAAGTGAGCCTTTACTGACATTGATTGGAATTATACCAACCAATGTTAGCACTTTTAAAATGTTAAAAAACTTGTATGCATGTATCCCATTTAAGCAGAAGTGTCATACCTGAAAGGCAGTCTGACTGTTGTAGTTCTTGATCTCCTTGTTGGCCCCCCGAAAGAGCAGAACCCGAGCACAGCTGTCCTGAATGACAACACAGACACTTATGTGATTTGAGCAGCCAAAATCATGCACTCAGGTGAACAGGCGCTATTTCCCTCAACTTTTAATTGGTCTGCCTATTAGACAGGCGTGCTGGAGGTCGCATGGCTGCAGACTTTTAAATGTCACCTTTTACAAATAGCACTATCGTCTGGCTGGATAGAAAGAGAAACACTCAAGAAAAGAAGGGATCAATACAGGAGCTCTTGCAGAAACAAAAAGGAAGCGTATAAAGAGGGAAAAGCCCAAGGGTATGTTCAGCGCAAAATCCTCATCCTGGCTGTATGTGGAATTTGGTGAAAAAATGACTTATTTGTTAACACAATGTACTTTTTTGAACAAAGACAACAACCACCAGTATGTAGCGTACACGTTGGATTCACCAGCACAATTGGAAGCTTTGCCAAACCCCTTATTTTTGTCATTTAAGGGAGACATATGTATTACTTTAATTTGCACAATTACATAAAACAGTCTTAATAATAAGAATGAAAGACCAAGAATTACTGCACAGTAACTGCTATTGTGCCTCATACGTAGGAATTACTGCTCATTAATCTACTGCAGGGCCACGAGGAAAAAAAGAAGGAAAAAAAACTGTGAAAGCATGGCTTGTATTTTTCAATAGGGTGGCAACATGTTTTTTTTATTATTATTATTATCTTCAAGTGTGCGGAAGGCCAAGCTGTCTTTCTTTTCCAACTCACTGCCATGTACTTAGTGTAACTGTACACAGAGCCCTAAGGCAAGGTAAAATCCACTAGTAAGTAGATTGATGGACACATCTACTGGCCCACACGTGCAGGGAGGGACCTGGCTGTTCGGCTTTGGGGTTGAGGGTTGGTGGTGGGAGGTCGATATGTAATTTAACTCGGAGCACAGAATGAACAGGACAAGTTTTTTTCTAAGCAAGCGCAGAGGCACCAAGCTCACTGAGTGACATTACAGGGCATTCAAACATTTAGAAATGACTGAATAAATTGAGAAATGACATAAAACATACAAATCTTAAATGTTAAAATGTCCATCTCCAACATAATTTGATTAATTAAAAAAAACCAGGAAATTACTTGACTAAAATAACAGAAAAAAATCTATATGGATATGAATAATAAACATCATGAAACAAAAAAAAACTACAAATAAAACATAAATCCTTGAAATATAAATATACAAATACTAAAACAAAGATAAAAATAAATGAAAAATAACAAATGAAATCAAATTACACAAGCAGAAATACTAACTGTGAACAAAATAAGAAAACTATGAAACAAATACTCAATAATAAAATATGAATAAACAAAATTATACATTAAATATACAATGACAAAAATAAGCAAAAACAAACAAAACCCAAGAAAATAATTAATAAGTATGAAAACAAACTGAACTAAATATCCTGCACATTTGAAAAGATTCTTCTTCTCCATATATAGCCATTTTTTTGAAAAAAGATTGGGTTCAAGTGCTAATGCTGCATACTCCACGATGTTTTCTCAAACCCAGTTGTAAAATCCTGTCATATAGCTTAAGAAACACAAATATTAGATGATCTCCGTTAAAGAATGAGAGATGTAAATATAAGTGGACACCAACCAGTTATACAAACCTTCAGAAAAGTTGAAAGAAAATCGCCCGTAGCAGATTAAGAGCAACTCTGCAGCTAACTGAGCTATGACCTTGTAAGATTGATCCGAAAACATCCTCCAGCGTGAGCATGCTTTGTATGTCTGAGAGGAAATCTAACTCCTCCACATTGATGCCAAAAAACAGGGTTCTGCAAAAGGTGAAGCGCAAGTAAATTAACTCTACAAAATTATTCTAAGTCCATATAATACAAAATACATTTAACATTGTGGTTGTCATTTAGGTGTGTATGCATATTTTGGACACCATGGTGCCAACTCAAAAAAAACCTTTTCCTTTTTGTTTACAAAGACTCAGCACAAAGAGACTTGGAGAAGCCAATTAGCGCCTGCACCATCAGTCTTCCTGCAGTGAATCACTTGCAATAGTATTCCATGATATCTTCAGCATGGCGTGACGTGATAGTCACTTGCTGACCAGTCATGTTTTAAAAGACAGATGCTTGCTGTCACATCCATATTTGTACATCGGATGATGCAGAAGCCAATTCATTATGCGACTTTTTCTTCATTATTTCTAGTCCATCTGTTTATTTCTATGCAAGGTGACAGTGACTAGTAAGTGGAACGATCATATTCATATATGTGGAACTGACACGTTTGACTACATTTGAAGTACCTGTAATGTGGAAATAATGTCTTTTAAACTTGACAAACCACAACCTGGGAAATGTTGCCAGGTGTCTTTTGTGCCTTCACAAAAAGATTTGTTGGAGTCGCAAAAACATATCCATTGCAGTGGAGTGTGCCTATGCGTGACTTTTTTTGTGTTGTCTGTAGAGCTCAGAGACGGCACTAGCAGACCCCCTCTCTCCCCAGACAAGATCTTGAACATCCATCGAGTTTACGTGAGTAGACAGTGTCACCCTGTGATCGCCACCAATCAAAAAGTCCTCCTGTTGCTACACATGTAGGACAGTGCTCATCTTTCACAGTTTGGCATCCTCCTGTGTGTCCGACTACGGATGTATTGATCTCAGATAGATTGCGCCTGCCTATTCGGCAACGTGATTGCAGACTTGAACTTTTACAGATCAATCTGCTCATCTCTGTGTTGCGCCTCCACAGGGAGAAGAACGGGGACTTTTCTCTAATGGAGGACACACAAAGAGCCTAAACTTCTTTTTACTCAAGTCAAGAAGATGACGACCAGAATACAAATGAAACGACAGTACATCAATACTATTTTTCAAGAATGAAAAGAAGAAGACAAGAAGACCATTTTTATAAAAATGAACATGGGTCAATTTGACCCGCAACACAACAGAAGGGGGTGGTCGATGATGTACCATAAGCACATCACGACACAGCATTCACTGACATGTCAGCGAGCAAAATCAATGCTTATTGTCACTTCACTGGTCCTTGGGTAAGTCATTACGCAAAGGCTCATTACCTTCCTGGGCATGCATTATTTCATTTTTCTATGATTTGGATTTCCCTCTATGATTTCCTCTGAATGAAAAAAACAAAACCAACCAAAATAAGACATGGTGACTAACTGGCACTCATTTGTGCATGGTTATCGTATCATGACATACTATGATAGGATACATCACAAGCCGGCAGAGTATCAATCTTTGATGCTGCTGTATCAGAATGAAGAATTTGAATGCTGATGTACGGATCGTATTACAGAAGACAGAAACTCTGGTACTTGATGCTGATGGGTCAATGCTGTATGGTGACGGAGTGAGAAATATTACATTGTGATATCGATGTTTCAATCTGATGCAATGTAATGTAATGTATCCTGACAGGCACTGACGATGTGATGATGGTGTGACAGATATACCATATTGAGATTTGATACTGTTTTATCAATATGGAAGGCTATCTTTTCACATACTATTAGATATTAATGTTTTGTGTAGTCATGCTGTAACATGTCAGAAAATGGCAGCATTTATCATGACATCGACTTTTGATTCAAGTGTAACGATACCGCATGTATCGAAAATTCCTTCATCCGTGTGAATTATGAGTGTGCTTGTGTTTCACGGTTCTCCTGATATTCAATAAATGAATGAAATGTGCATACACTGTGGTTCTACTTTCCACTTGTGAGTATATTCAAGTAAAGAAGCATAAGTTACTATAAAAACCCTTAAAACATACTATTTACAACAACAAAAAACACAAAAAGGAACCAATATCGCGGAGGCACGGTTGATAAACTGCAAGATAGTAGCGGAGTGTTGTAAATGATAAAAAGCGATACCTGGTTGTAGAGTGCACACACATGCAGGGCCGTGTTCCCGGAAGCGTTTTGGGCGCTCATGTCCGCTCCGTAAAACAGAAGATGTTCCAGATGCTGCACATGGCCATAGCGGCAGGACTGCAGGTACAGGATGAAATCAAAGTGGCAAAGTTACAAATAAGGCAAATTTGACCTGATTCACTAAGATCCCAAATAATGGGTGGTAAGTACAGATTTTAGCACAATTGGCATTAGGTGCAAAAGTGGTAGAGACCAACATATTTTACGCTTTAGATAACTTTGAAGGTTTTCATTATGGAAATTTTAAGAAAACACTGCTAGCGCAAAATCAACTTTGAAGTGATGGAATTGGAACAATCTTTAGTTACAGAAGAGCAACCAAATAAAAGCCACAGCGTGTGGGATTTAAATATCCATGCCCATCCTGTCTAACATTGCGTTCAAAAGTTGAGGCAAAAACTGCTCTGGGAGGGTCCAGCACTAATTGTTGGACTGAAATGACCCAGAAGCTCCGAAATTACTGAATAAATGATAAGTCACAATGATTTTTGTTTCTGGCATTTCCAAAATGTTTACATGAGTGGAGAAGATGTATTGTCCCTTTCTTCACTGGCACGATATGTCACCTGGTGAATCTCCTGCCAGCCGTTCTCGTCCACGCAGCCGACCTGCGCATGGTCGTGAAGCAGCAGCTCACAGCAGTAAGGATCTCCCCCCACCATAGAGCTGTGGTAGAGGGGAGTTAGCCCCCGACTGTCCTTGTAGTCAGGAGATGCGCCCAAGTCTAACAGCGTCTGAAGCGTAAAGAAAAAAAAAAAATGGTTGGGAAAGCAGTAGGCCTTTTGTAAATTTGTGTTTCTATGTTGTGAAATAAATGTGTCAAATGTGTGAAAGTTGAATTTTTCATCTTAAAATTATGTTGAAGGATATGAAATTTTGAGTTCAACCAATATTTTTCACATTTACTTCTTTTTCCGTATAACCTATCACATCCAACAAAGTAGCCTGTTGCTATTTAATGGTGAAGTTCATTCAGTTCTATATTCACTGGCAGGAAAAGAAAAATCTTTACCCCCTAAAGGTACAATAACAGCTTTTTTGTCACCAATTTGGTGATCATCGACTTATAAAATCATTCAGCTGACATAATTCAGGTGTAATCAGGTTGGGGAAATTTTGGAAGGCCACATTTAGTTTTGGCTCTATTGATTTCTATTATTTATTTTCATGCGATTGTTAAATTACTTTGGAAATCGGTCATTCGTGATGTAAAACGAAACAATGGAAACCCCTGGGACAAAAGCTTGTCCATATGTTGTGCACAAAATAACAAACACAGATTAGATAACCTATTGTAGTAGGAGCAACATTTGTGGAAATCAATAACATGAGTTATATGTGTGATCTGAGTCAGCATAGACGGAAGCCGTAAGAGAGAGAGCCTTCAGTAAATGTCACATCATTCAAAGATGACGCGCTGAGCAAAATTGCTCAAGTATACTCCAGCAGAGGAGATTGCCTGCTCACAAACCTCTGATCTGCCAAATTGGCCCAGCGAGTATATTGTTGTGGAGAAATGAATGAAAGAGATGAGTCACCATTTCTGCTGCCAATAGAGTGACAGTTCAAAGCGGGGGATACTTTTTAAATGGATAGTTTTACCCCTTCCAGATAAAAATAAAAACTGAGTCAAACACATTTCAGTTGATTAAAACACACTTTTCAAGGAAAGCGCCATGATTAGGACGATTTTTTTTTTTTTTTGCTTTGTCTTCCGAGCTTGAGATATGGGCGATGTAATCAGCCGCACTTTGGCAAAAAGAGGTTTTGAGCTGTTTAATGCTTGTTCAAGCCTAAGTTTACTGTCAAACTAAACATAGTATAACAGAATATTATACATTTAGTATTTAAAACAACCAAACAATGTTGCCTTAAAAACTGACGATTAATACAAAATTATAATGGGAAGTGCCACTGATGGGCGATGTATTAGCAGCATTTGCGATTTTAGAATCATTTAAGCAATGGAACAAAAATGGTTAAGCAATACATGTAGACAGTGTGTAATGTTACCCAATCTGTGTGTGAGTGCCTAGACTGAGCTGTGGCCAACAGCAGTGTGTGTTCATTATTTACTGTTTTCCTGACATTCAGCTTTAAAATCTGGGACAGACAAATATACGCGCAAAAACACTCACAATGAGCGCAGTGTGGTTCTTGCTGCGCACTGCCTTGTGCAGGGAAGTGATACCGTCCTTTGTTCTGAAGTCCAGGTGAGCGCCGCCGCTCTTCAGCACCTTGATGAGTTCTGCGCATCCCTCCAGCTGCACCGCCAGCGTCAGAGGACATTCTACACCATGCAAGCACAAGGACGCACTTAAAAATAACAACATCTATGTCACTTCATTCCTCAGTAGACACATTTAAAAAAAATGACCTATTTTTTGGCTTACTAGAAAACACTTTATGGCCTTTATAGTAAAGGCCGGTAGTTCTCAAGCGTTGAACTGGAATTGTACAGGAGACCTCAGTAGTCACCAAAAACAAGATCAAGGTTTGACTCCCAATAGAATAGTATATATTAACATTAAGTATAGTTAGAACACTGATCTTAAATGCAGGATATGATAATGATAATAATAAGTATAATTCATTTAAAATGTAAATGTTAACTGACAAATGTACCTAGATAAATGTTATAAAACAAAACACGTCTTGAAAGATTAAATGCAAATGCATTGACCTCAAAGAAAAAACACAACTGAACTGTACTGTGGTCGTCGAAGAAACAAGGAGCCACAATAACGCAAAACTGCCCGTGTGAGACAGATTAATAGCTGCAAGATTAACGACTTCCTGTTGGCGTCAACAGAAACTTTTCTCCCGTTCCCGCTGGGAGACTTGCAGGTCACCGAGCATGCAAATTTCTATTAGGGATGGACAAACATTCGGAATAAATATGAGAAGATTAGGAAAAAGATCTAGTCATCATTACTCGTGGCGTCATTTGCTAAACTGAATGATTGAAATTTTTGACCGTTTCTTTTTTTTATTAAGATGCTCTTAAAAACCTGCAAATTCTGTCATATTGTGACATGTGATAGTCATAAATGTAGGAACATTTTATTAATTGGCTTCATTTTGATTGAAGTGAATGGAGTTTTGTTTTTAGAGCAAGGGCACCCAGTGCTTTTTACAATTTCTCAAAAACCATCTGATTCCTAATCCAATTTGTTGTTAAAAATACATCAATGGAGTGAAGGGGCAGATGTGTAGAAAATTCAAGAAAATGACACAAACGAAGTGCACATTATTGACTTTATCCTTCCAACTACCTCACCTCCTGTGTCGGGATCGTGGAAATTGGGGTCCAAGCCTTTTTCCAGAAACCGGGACACCTTTTCAATGCTCCTCTGCTGCACATACTCCATGAACTTCTTCAGGTTGGCCTAATGGAGGGAGACAAGGGAACAAGGAGGGAGAAGGGGTTGTGGAGGCAGAGAAGGAAGAGACAGCTGTGATTGGCCCACGGCAGACTGATGTGGCTGACGCCGTTTAATAATGCAGTGGCGAGATGAGAGCTTAATTCACCGCACTGCTCTTTGGCGGCGCGTGAAGAGTTTATGTCTCTTCTGTCATCACATCAAACAAATGGAGCATGCGGCTGTAGATAAACTTCAGACAAAGACAACTGCAAGGGAAAAAAAGGTCTGGAGAGTTGACATGGCAATAAAGTTATATTTACTCTTCTTATGTTGAAAATGGGCAGCACTGTATGTTAGTCGTCGGGGTTTTATTCCAGCTTTCTCTCACATTTCAGAAACATGCATAGTAGCATAGGCTCACGAAAGACTCGAGATTGACTAATATTATTGACCATTAATATTAAAAACAAAAGTTGTATTATGAAAGATTTTCACATGACAAAATTAAAAGGAATTTGATCACTCTTTTAGCTATAGTTGAAAAAACATAAAACAATGTGAAATACCGTAGGTAACTAATAAAATGGCTCACTGAACATTAAACAAAGTCAAGTAGTTAACACAAGTGCAGCACTCGGCTAACAAAATATAAAGTCCACAGAAATAGGGACAGATGAACCCCCTGGGAAATGACCAATACGTCCATGATGCAACGCAACATGGCCGATTCACAGACCTTACAAGAAAATAAATTATTGGATGGATGGATGGATGGATGGATGGATGGATGGATGGATGGATGGATGGATGGATGGATGGATGGATGGATGGATGGATGGATGGATGGATGGAGGGAGGGAGGGAGGGAGGGAGGGATGGATGGATGGATGGATGGATGGATGGATGGATGGATGGATGGAGGGAGGGAGGGAGGGAGGGAGGGAGGGATGGATGGATGGATGGATGGATGGATGGATGGATGGATGGATGGATGGATGGATGGATGGATGGATGGATGGATGGATGGATGGATGGATGGATGCTGCAAAAGGCATTTTAATCAGCAAGCATGGAGAGCTCATCAACAAATACAAGCAACCCCACTCTGTTTGACATTCATTATAAATGCAAACTCACAAAGGAAGCTTTCCAAATGGGGCTAATGTAGTATGAACACGGTTTTGGAATGAGGTAAGAAGATAAAGCAGCTGGAAATGAAGCTTCCAATAGAGATTTGAACTCAGATCTCCTGACTGTGAGGCAGACTTGATAACCACTACTCAAAAATCAGACTGCTACGCTGTCGTGCTTCTGCTACTGAACAAATACTATTTTATATTTACCGGTAAATGAACTTTCACAACTAATGTAGTCAAGAAGCTTGCAGCCATGATGTAACATTGCAACACATATTCACACTTACAATGAGTAACAATCGATAAGGCGCTCACCTTGTGCAGCATCATACACTGTATTGTATGCTCTTCCTCGCCTCAATTCCAAGCTGCATTTGTCTTCACTTCGAGTCCCACCTGCCTGCCTCTACATGCCTGTACCCCGCTCAGGTTCCCCATTACATGACCCCCGGAACTGCTTGCTGATACACCGCCACAAACTGACGCCGCAACCCGCTACTCTCACCATCTCCAAGCGAGTGAGGAAAATACTCTGTAGCTTTTTTCTGTCTACAACCCCCCTCCCCCCCCTGCTGATCATCAGATGTTGGCAGATGCAGTTGTTATGGCAATGGGATATAAAGAGAGCTCGCAAGTGGAGGAATCGCAACTATGGCGGTCTTTGTGAATACAGTGCAAGGAGGTCCGCAGGTTTACAAAAGGTTTTGAGCTATGACTTTTGTGGGTTGTGGACAGCCTGACAACCAACTAGTCTCCCTTTTCTAGTATGTGACCTGAAGCTTTGAGGTATCACACTGGGTCATATAGTAAAAAATCATTTAGAAAGATGCTGGACAAAAGTAGTATCCATGTTTCCAGGTTGCAGTAATAGTATTTGACATTTTACAGTTAAGTAAGGCATAGTTTTCGCACATTAGACAGCGGAGACAACTGCTCGATTTTTCACAATTTTCATTTTATATACTTAATGTGATGGATTCAGATAGTTAACCACACTCTTCTCTATAATGGGTAAACTTAAGAAGACTATTTAGTTATTTTCAGTATACAGGGCCTCATCTCATTCAAACCAGAGGAGTGGCGACTGAGCCGACTGACAACTAGTATATAATGTCTGCAGGCTTAAAGACGGGAGGTATGCCGAGTCAGCATTTTTTTTTAAACGCCACATTATGAGGGGCAATATACGTGGCATATGCATTCAAGAAGCGGCCAAAACAAAGCATTAGCAAACATCACCAGTGAATTACAGCTGCACCTGCACATCACTTACAAACACCGCAAGTGAGCAAAGCAAGGACAGAGACTTATGAGGCACTGGAGCGGCATTATGATATAGACATCATCAGTCTCAATGCGGGCCATGTGAACACAACTAATGCATCACTGTACTTTGCTGTACTCATTTATTCAGTGTGATCTTTGTAGGTGGTCAACAATAATAAATAAATTGCCACTAGATGATGCACATCGTCATATTATTTTCAAATCAGGAACTTATTCTTGATAAAAGTTGTGGAATACGGCATTTTCTTTAACAACAACAAAAATGTCATGCAGCAGTTTGCATTTTATTACAATTTCAACCTTTGAAGGCTGCGAAAAATATGAATATGCATAAAACATATGCATGATGGAGCCAAGTAATAAAATAAAATAAAATAAAATAAAATATATGTATATGGAAGAAAACTATTTAATAAAATAAAATACAAAGGAAAAGGGTTAAACTATGTTCAATACTAACCCAGCCTTTTTAAGGGTTTAACATTGTAGCACTGCTTAGCTTTGACGCTCGAAAATAGTGACTCTTCACCTGGCCGGTCTTCCATGATGTGGGCCGAGTGGGATTGTTTACATTCCAAATCAATTTGAAAAGGTTTGCTCACAGATGCATTTTGGAAAACTGGCAGCTTGCACATTTCCTTGCTTGAGGTGGCAGGTCTACCCCGAGACACAACTATTTGTATATACACTACTACAGTCCATCTTACATAATAGCACCCCTTTAAAATGTAGCCACCGTCTTCCCAAAACTACCTTTCAATTGCACCTTTTGATTAGGGCTGGCTTTGATAGTTTATTTTGGTCCCTGCGACACAATTTTGCACAGATGGTTGCAAATGGGTTGGCTCAAATATCTCACAAAAAATATCCTATGAAGACAAATAAGAAACCCTGAGGTCTACATATGTACTATTTTTATGGGGGATGTTTGCTTGAGAAGACCCAATTGAGAGTTGAGAGTGCATGGTTTGAGACCTAATTGTGAGTTTTAATTGAGGGGTTTTAATTGGTATAATAAGCATATGAATAAAACAACAACACAAAAAATTCAGAGGCATGCCAATTTGAGTGCTGCGTTATTTATTTTATACTTTTTACTCATAAAATCCTACTTATTATATGTTAACACTATTAGCCTTTGACGAACTGATTGAAGACATAAGTTCTTGTTTTTAGTTTCACGGATTCAATGCCCTTTAAAACTTTTTGCAGAGGATAAAGAATATATACCTTTGAGTATTGTTTGTAACTGTCTACATGTGTGCTCAAGCATCTGTTGTTTAAAGGAATATAAAAGTGCTATTACCGATTATTTTACTTAACATTTTACTTGTCTGTTATTTACCCTTTTTTGAAAATTTGGCACTTGTTTTATTGTTGCACTCGTATTATTCTTGCACTCATATGCGCTGCTGTGACAAGTGAATTTCCCCGCTGTGGGATGAATGAGTTCTATCAATCAATCAAAACACATCTACGGTGCTTTGCATTGTGTAAATGCAGATCATAAAAAAAAAAACTAAAAAAAAAAACTTCAGTTCACTTCAGTTGAAAACGTCGAGAGCTCACCTAACCTAGAAAGAGATCCCATTAAAGCACTTCATGATGCTGGTTGTTCGGACGCAACTACCAGTGCAGCTTATCGGCTTCCCTTGCAGCCATTTATTAATTTATTTTTTTTCCTACTCAGTTTGCAGTTAAATACAGGCCTGTGCATTCATGCGTCACACGTGTGCTGTACATACGCTAAGTGTGTCAAACACTCGCACTGGCCTATATTGACACTCATTATCAGGACGGCCGCTTCGCCTCTGGTGCCTCGCAGCTTGCCAGCACGGATGAGTAGTCATTGGCGAGGATGCTCGTATAGACCTTTTCACCATGATGTCACAGATACAGCTCAGTACATCAGGGTGGCAAAAACTCTTGACGGCACCACTAGTAAACAAATGCTTGCATGCCATTTGACCAAGTTGGAACGATTGCCACAACAGGCTGAGTGATTTTAAGTATGATTTTGGCCTCTCTACCGCCCCAATTTGGACAAGGAAAGTTAGTCGGAAAAATAATGATGGGAGAACATTGAAAATGGCCGTCAACATGGGCGAAAAAACTTTCAGGGTACATCAGCCCCAGATATAACATGTTTTTGCAAAATTTAAACTTTTTGTGCCACCCTGGGACCTGACAAAAATGTCTTAACATGTATGTGTGCTAGTACAAGGCGTTCGGCCAAAATGTGAGCGCAGGAAGATGCACGCGCTGCTTCGAGACGCAGAGAGACAGACTAAACATTTGGGGTAGAAGAGCTCGGGATTTGAGTGTGAGCCCACCAATACACAAAAGGCCTGCTGTCAAGCCAGCAAGATTACACAACTGTGATTACACAACAACCATCTGACAAAAAAGTTTTGGGGAAAAATATGCCCTCAAAGTTCTGAGAGGGGATCCACACAATCAAAATCATTGCATAGAGTGTGTGCTGGACTGTAGGTGTCCAATACAGTTGACATCATGAAGCAAATAATATTGCCACAAATTATCCAAATTAAATGTTTGCCGTGGTACCAAGAATATCCCAAACCCAAAATGACAACATTGGAGGAAGCTGTTGTAGCTGCTGTAGGCCACCACACACAGCCAGATGCTCACACACAGACATGCAGGCCAACTAGACATCAAAATGGCCACGCCAGCTTCAAACCCAGGTACGCACTATGGCTGTCCCACCTCCTTGCTATTCATCATTTCTCTGCATGGTGTGAGCACATGCTCATCTAGCAACAAGGCTTGCTAATGCAGAGAAAACCCACACAGTACTATACTATACTTGTCCATTGTTACTTAAAATGATTCACTAAATAAATGCAAAACAAGGAGGCAGCCTAAATTGCAATCAGTACGCTGCCCAATAAGGATCCCATTAATTACACAGTTAACTGTGTGATTAGAACTCTCATTAAACACAGACACACACACACACGCACACTGAACTGGATCTGTTCCATGACACTTGCACTCTCACTTTCTCTCTCTATGTTGTATGTAGCTGGCCTTAGATAGTGAATTTCTATAATCGCCACAATCCTCATCTAACAGGATTGTATTGTAAAGCTCCCTGGTACAGAAGAGACCAACTAGACTCTATGACAGCTTAGGGACTTTGTCCCGATGAATAGGATTTACTTTGTGAGGAAAAATCTTTATCCTTTTACTCATTGTGCAGCCAAAGAAATAATTTTTGGAGGGAGGGTTATTTTTTCTTTTCTTTTTTATTTTTTGTAATGACTAAAAGCTTTGAATAACATTTCATAGACAACCACAGGAAGCAACAGCTCATTCACATACATTGAGTACGCACACAGACAGAAATACTCGCGCGGGCACACGCAGATTCATAATTCATTGCACTTAAGATGAACACACTGGATGTAATATTCATGAGCACAGAAAGAAAACATCCCCCCAGCGTAAAAAAAAAAAAAAAGAGTGGTGTTACTATAGCAACCGCATCCATCATTAGCCATAAGTGTTACATTTCAAGCAATATCATATGTGTCTGGTTTGGACTCAATATACTGAATGAAAATATGAATTCAACACTTGTTTATACTTAAACATCAATGATTTTGAATGTATACACAAAAGGCTTATTTCTCTCCAATATTACTCACAAATCTGTACAAAGCAAGTGCGTCTCCTTCCTCAAAATAAACCATTCACCTAACAGGTGTGGCATTTCAAGATGAGCAGATGTGCCTTAGGCTGCCCATTATAAAGGGTCGCTTCAAAATGTGCACTTTTACTTTCGCTGTGTGTGTTTTTCTTTCTCGTTCTCTCGTCTCACACAATTGGGCAAGCGAGCCGTAGTTACTGATGTATACTGAATGATATACACATACAATATGACAACCGCACAAGGAGTAGACACACTGGAACTAAGTGCTCAATCTGACTAGCCACGACCCTTAAAGGCACACTTCATCTCTACAAGAGGAAAACTTGTCTGGCTCACTGACTGACAACATACCACCAATGAGAAGGTTGAGTGGACACTTTGCCTGCATTGATGACTCAACAAAACAAAACAAAAAAATAAAAACAACAAAAAATGGCCAATACCGCTGGGGGAAAGTTTGAGTGGTGATGGTGGCTTTTTAAAAGGGCCGTATAACTAGAGACCAATATGCCTATTTTTCATTCATGAAAATATAAGAAAGCATAGTGCAGCCAAACCAAAAGGGAGAAAAAAGCAGAACAATAAGTTTAGCAGCACAGTGCACGATTGCATAAGTAAGTCTAACCTCAGTGGCGTTGCTCCTTGCAGACCTCTCCGAATGCAGCATCACGATGCCTCCCGGTTAATACTTTTCAAAAGGTGCTATGTATTATGTATATGTACAGGATAGATAGGAATATTATTTTTGCTGTATTTCTGGCAAGCCAGGAGGTAGTCTCCTTTTAGCTAGCAGTGTTGGCTTGATTAAAGGCCACAACAAAGCACAGAGCCTCTTTGCCACCCAGCGCTGCCAACACACAAACACACACACCCAGCTTACTGTATGTGCCCCCCTCCAAAAGCACACATTCCGCTTCACTCTCAACTAATTCCACCCACCCGAGCGGCCACAATGGTAGGACAGCTTTGTTGTGTCCTTCCAATTGCATCCAGGCTCATTTGGCCAAAGAGACCTCAATGGATGAAATATGAATGCGGTGAATATAAGGTGTGCAACATTCAGTTGGATGAGGCTATGCAATTGAAGCATTACACTGAAGGGTGGAGCTGATATGTGTATTTTGAATATAATCATTTAATTAGGTACTTCCACTTCCACTTCCAATCCCTTAGACCTTTGTCCGTTGGGGCACCACTGAAGATTTGACAGTCAGTTTTCTCCATTCCTCTCTGTTCTCCGCTGTTCTCAAAGGCTCGTATGTTTTTAGGCCTGTCCAATCCTTTATGTTGTCCTCCCATCTCTTTTTCTGCCTCCCTCTCTTTCTGCCTCCGTTCACTGTGCCTTGCAGGATCGCCTTGGCAAGTCCTGTTAATCTTGTGACATGGCCGTACCATTCCAGTTTCCGCCTTTTGACTGTCGTTAGTAGGTCGACGTATGGTCCGATTGCACTCTTTACACATGATTTTACCTCTTCGTTTGTGATGTGGTCTTTGTAAGATATTCCAAAGAGTCTTCTGTAGCATCGCATTTCCAGTGCCTTGATTCGCTTTTCAGTGTCTGCTGTTAGGGTCCAGGATTCACAAGCATATAGAAAGATTGAGATTACTAGGGAGCGCATTAGTCTGATCTTCGAGCTGGTAGAGATATTTTTGTTGTTCCAGATGGTCTTCAGCTTGGTCATTGCATTTGTTGTTTGGGCAATCCTGGCAAGTATTTCAGGTTTAGATCCTTCATCTGAGACCACAGCACCTAGGTATTTAAAGTTGTTGACTACCTCTAGGGTCTGGTTGTTAATCTTGATGTCTCCGGCGAATCCGTTGGGGTTGTTGGTCATTAGTTTTGTTTTTTCTACACTTATCTCCATGCCATAGTCTGTGGCTGTCTCTTCTAATCGGTGGATCAGGTCGACTAGTTCTTGTTCGTCGCCGTCAATATCATCTGCAAAGCGGAGATTGGTGATCTTTCTGCCTCCAATGCTCACTGAGCCTTCATGTTGTTCAAGGGCCTCTGTCATTATTCTTTCAAGGAAGATGTTGAAGAGCATGGGGGATAGCAAGCAACCTTGACGCACTCCTATTGTTGTCCTAAACCACTCTCCTATGTTATTTTGTAGGTATACCGCGCTTGTGGTTGTCTTGTATAAGTTCTCAATGACTGTAATTATATTCTCATTGATGTTATAGAGTTTCATGGTTGCCCAAAGCGCTTCATGCCACACGCGGTCGAATGCCTTCTTAAAGTCGATGAATACGTGGTAAAGATCCTGTTGGTGTTGCTGGTACTTTTCGCACAGCATCCGAAGATTGAATATTTGTTCTGTGGTGCTGCGACCTGGTCTGAATCCAGCCTGTTCTTCTGCTATTATCTTTTCGGCTTGGGGCATTAGTCTTCTTAATATAACTTTTAGCATTACCTTACTGGGATGGCTGATGAGGCTGATAGTGCGGTAGTTTTGGCAGAGCTGGACGTTGCCTTTTTTGAGAAGGGTGATAATAAGTGATTGTGTCCATGATGTTGGCCACTCGCCTGTTGTCCAGATTTTATTGCAGATAAGTAAAAGTGCATCTATGATCGGGTCACCCCCCGCCTTGATCAGTTCCGCTGTGATGTTATCCACGCCTGGTGATTTTCCTGGTTTTAGTGACTGTACTGCTGTAACTATTTCTTCTCGCAGTATAGGGTCCTTGTGATTGTTTGTTGCTGCAGGGGCAGTAAGGACTTTAGGGTTGCCTTTTATTTTATGTGTGTATAGTTCGGAGCAGTATTCTGTCCATCTCTTTCTCACTTGTGCTTCTTCGGTTAAGCAGTTCCCTTTGGAGTCTTGTATTATTGTGGTCCTTGATTGCTTTGTGGAGGTGAGGTCCTTGATTGTCTGGAAAGCCTTTTTACTGTTGTTTTTGAGTAGGCTGTCTTCAATATCTTTGCACTGGTCTCCAATCCACGCTTCTCTAGCTTGGTTTATTTCTTTTTAGGTACAAATTATGATAATTATGCCATTACTGCATTCTAAAAGTTCTAATGTAATATATTTTATAACATTCGTTAACTAACTAACTAACTAACTAACTAACTAACTAACTAACTAACTAACTAACTAACTAACTAACTAACTAACTAACTAACTACCTGGACTAATAATAAAAAAATACAACTATTGTCCTCCCATTAAATATGACAACAGTTGTTTGAATGCGTTAGAACGCAGGCAGTAGGGATGAGGAGAATGCATGTTGTCATCACAATCAACAGAAAGGAGAATGCTGATTCAGGATTGGTCGGGTGTTTTCCCACATTCACACACACATACACCCCACCCCACACACACAAGAGATGTATACAACACTTAATTTGAAGTAATTATAAACCTTTAACTGAACACACAGAGTAACATCCCATACAACAACAAAAATGTTAACTAGATAAATAAAGTGATGAATAAATAGTTTTTTAAATTAATGTAATTAATGTAAAACAATGTCACAGATCTTCAGTGTGAGACACGCAGTGGGTCAATATTGCTGTTATTTTTGGGTTGTATATGTAACAGTGATGATCCTGCAGCATCCTATGGGCTTGAAACTCACGAGAGTGTGAGGACCACTGTGCTAAAAGCCCTGACAGCTGAATAAATGATTATTTTCACAAAATAATATTTTTCTTTTCTCCATGTTTTGGTCAGAAACTGGTGTTTTGAGTCTACTGCTAATTATTAGAGTGGAAATTGCCAGTATCCATAAGAAATGAATGGCATATAAATGTGTTAAATGTGGACGAGAGGTTGCGTGATTAATCGGACAATACTTTCATAGGGTGAACGCAGCCTATTTTTGCTGCACCAGCACAGAAGAAGAACGAGAACAACATTGGGTGCAGTGCAGCAGAGGCAACACAATGGCTGGAAAATCTATGATCCACTATATTTGGACCTGGGCTACAAGGGGGGCTGCGGGCGACAAACGGAGAACACAAGAGGGCAGACGACAAAAACTGCCGGCTAAAAGAGGAGCGATGTGTGTCGTCTATTTATTCAGACTGATGATTATTAGAACTCCATTGTGCTTTGTGTGCGCCTATGGCATCTCATTCCACGGCCATCTATTCAAACTTCCTGACCCAGAAAGTCTCATGCGAGTGGGCCGATGTGCCCAGAGCTTTATGATGTGAATTATGTGAGACCAAGTTAGGCAACAAGGCGGAGGACTTTCAAGGCCAAGCTTCAAGTCCTATAGCGGCCTGGATGAGTGATGATGGATCAGTGGATTGATACATTTATGACTGACTATACACAACAAGGGTCCTCGGTATATGACGGTAAAGTTGTATCAAGGTTACGAAACAGAAAGGAAACTACAAATACAACAAAGCACAGTTGGTTAATCGCATATTTACTGTTTTTTTGTGTGATTATTTTATATTTGTGGCCGAGTGATGTCTTTTTTATGCTAAGCTATACTGTGATAACAGTATGCATTAAAATATTAGAATATTATAATTATTATCCAGAAGTTTTTTAACCAACGTTGGGGAACTCTGCAAAGAATGATGGTTTACTGAGGAGGAACTTGTGACGTCTCCATGTGTATATGCATGTCCGTACTATACTGCCCCCTGGTGACAAGGGTTTTTTAAAGCAGAAGGAGCAGAACAAGGTCCACAAAATCGAAAAAAGAATGTGCCCAAAACTGTTTCATTCTTTATATTTAATTTCATAATGTCATTCCTGTAAGTTTATTTTACGAAGTACATTATTTTGTACATCATCGAGTTCTATTACGTTGATGTTTTGGGGAGGCTGGAATGGACTAATGGCATTTGCGATTTTCGATTTATTTCAATGGGAACGTGGTTATCCCACGTGAAAACTTATCCCATGTGAAACTTTAAAACGTGTATTTAAATGAATAATGTATTAAAGCACACAGAAGAGGTAGAACTATTTTTAAACAATTTGAACTCTTTTTCCTCCCGATATTGCAGACTTTCAGCGATCGTAGGTGGATCCGCAAGACATCCCTCGTAATCATGAGCTGTGTACTGTTATGATAATCAGCCGTACCCAACACTAGTTTGGTTTCAAATGGTGTCACTGCTGTTATCAGACACAATTTTACTTTGTAGATGTGACTGGGGTGTATCATTAAGCACCCAAGGCCTTATTTTCCGTATGGCCTGATTCCAGAGCGTGGTGAACAAACAATCAATTTCCTCTTTGTACTCTCACATACATACACACAGACACAGCACACACGTACCCATCTTCACCCAACTGAAGTGTTTAAACAGGACTTAAGCTCTTGTGGTGCCATAATACTCTCAGAGTCAAGTACCACTGGGTAAATAGTTCAAAGAATGCAAGGCAAATGTTGTGCTTTAGAAGTGAACCAGGAAAGTATTGATTAGTTTTATTGAATGGATTGATGTTTACTTGTATGTATAGCTATGGTGAGCAAGCTAGGTCGCATGGTCCATATGCGGCCCGTGAATGCATTTCATCTTTCCCACCATGTGTTTGCAAACTAGGCTGAGTTGGCTCTAGTACGACCCCTGAAAAAAGCACCAAAATTCTTTGTGGGTGTTGGATCTCGGACACTATACACAATATTCTAATATTTTAAGAAAAATAAATAAAACAACTTCAATAATGATTCAATTAAAAATCTATTGCTCATAAAAGTTAAATAAAAAAAAAACAACCCCAAATGAAAGTTAAAAAACAACCAGCTCGTAAAGATCGCAATGTACTGAAATGTTAAATACAACTGAACTGTACTTGGGCAATCATTCTTTTGCATCCCACGTTCCATGAGAGGTACCGCACATTTCAAAGTTTTGCTCTCAAGCCAAAGCAAAAAAAAAAGATAAAAAGCAACTTAGTTTCTGGTATTTCAAGGCATCTAGTTGGGCTGTGAATGGTGTGAGGTGAGCAATTCAGCTCACACTCTTGCACAAATGTGACATCAACGGCCGGAATTTCACACACTCAAGCCAGCAGTTGTGACAACGTTTGGAACCCCCCGTGGGACCCTCCCTGTGCCAACATGTCTGCTCACAAACAACCGGCGCCGATCCGCACTTGTTATTAACACACGAGACAAATCCACAGTGATCCACAGCCGTGGTTGGCAAAGTGAACCGGCAGAGGTGCATTAGCATTCTGGCAGGCTTTCAGACAAGACTGCACCAACTACTCGCACAGCCAACATGCAGCAGAGCATAACAGCAGAAGGCAAGCCAAGATGAGGGAGGGAGCAAGTGAGAGAGCAGCTTGACAGGTAGCTGGGATGCTTGGAGAGTTTCTGCAAATAATCACTGACAGAAAGTGTATGAAAAGTCAGCATGCAGAACTGAGATTAAAGAGAAAGATGATTGGGCTACCTTGCTATTGACTTTGGCCTTCCTGGCTTCTTTGGTTCTCCTTTCCTTTTTCTCGCTTGCTCGTGTTCGGCCCAGAGCAGAACCCATTTCGCACACACTCGGCGACACACACGCAACCCCGTAGGTCATCTGCGCTCCCTGAGCCCGAACGCTTTCCACATGTCCGCCGCGTCCTCCCGATCCTGCCGCGGACCTGTTCCTGTCTCGCTGCCCACTCTCTCACTGGGCTTGTCAAAGTAGCACATGGACATTCACATGGTCTCACTCACACACGAAAACACACACACAAGCTCACCCCGGCATGAACGCATGCGCTGCACAGGCGGGGAGATGAGGGGTTGAGGGGGAAGCTGGAGAGATCTGGGTGAGAGGGAGGCAAAGCTGAGAGTGGCACAAGAGGGAGGGAATGCATGAGATACAGTGATACCTTTGAAAGAAAATTCCTTAGCTGACCCTCACCCAATTTGGAAGCAAACCTGCAAGTCGTCAAGGATGGGTCCTCAGTGAGCACCAACAACTTATCCAAAATTCACCTAATGTGTTCAAAAACAATTCACTTACACGTACTGTAAATTTTCCCATTGATAATATTTTTGCTTTCGATTATCATACCATCAAAATCTAATATTGACCCATGCCAAATTGTGACATAGGAGGTTTGGACCCAAAGCCAGTAATCAATGTGTGAATTCACATTCATAGGCAAAACTATTATTTGATACAATCAGGCCGGCCCACTCCATCAGAGTTATCAGCGACAGCTAATCGGCGTCAAGAATGTACTTATTGGTACTAAAAAAATGAATGAGTAAATCACAATTTTACGTCCCACTGACAGCAATGACATTGTTCCAAATTGTTTTTATTTCTCCAATCACCACATGTGCGTGTCTTTTTTTTATATTTGTAATTTATTTATTTATTTATTTATTTATTTATTTATTTATTTATTTATTTATTTATTTATTTATTTATTTATTTATTTGGCTGTGTGTCTACTTGGGCGGCGCCTGTGTGTGATGTAGGAAGTAATCTCTCAACGTTGATTGGCTGTTGTGACAAAGGATGGACTGGGCCTAATAATGACGGCATGCTGACAGACAGATTGACGTGCCCACCTCTTTTTATTACCATACACTAACAACGGTTGTGTGTTAAGAGAGCGATCCCATACTATGTGTTTGTGTATTGTGTGCATTCGCTAAAACATTGCCTCTTATGATGCAAACAATGTGGGAATTTTCATTCAGAGGCACAATGAAGCTCTTAGAACATTCAAAAGAGTGGGCGGAACAGGGCGAGTGAAATATGAGGATATTCAATTAGAATATTGCCTTTTGTGCATTCTTGAGGACTTGGCACAGCTACAATGTTTGTTTACGCTGTGATGCTGCTAATTATTGCAAGCGGTGGAAATAATAATATTAGAGTGCGTAGTAGGGTTGAAGGCTGAAGGGGTGGCGTGGTGTCATGACCACGTTGCCAAATAGTGCGTTACTAAACGGCTTTCTACGTTCTACTCTCTGTGCCGCCCACTTTTATTTAAGCTTAGCATATAAACAGAATGCCCATTTATGTTGTGCTAATATTCCATGTTATTGTCCTGCTGGCTAATCAGGACAGCAGGAAGGGTGAGGAGGGTATGGAGGGGAAAGAAAAATCCTATTAATTATGACCTCCTTTTGAACTTTGTCCCGCGGCGAATTAACTCCATGATGGCAAAGTAGGCTAAATGCTCGGACGGTGAATGCCCACACGCTGGTTGCATGCTCGTCCACTCTGGATGGATGTTCACACCGTGCCAGCGGGCATCCAGCAATTGTTTATGATACTGCATATCATTTGCTCAATAAAAGTAAAATCTTTCATGACACATCCCAAAAGCTTGGACGGATCTTGCTATAGATATTTCACATTGACTATTTTTCTTCAGCCATTCATGTTTTTCTATAATACCTTTCACTATGAATAAATCCTTATCCAAATAAGGATAACAATTTCACATCACTGCAAAGCGGAAACTGGATGTCCACATTTGGTCAATTGAATTTTGTTTCACAAATTGGTCTATCTCCACGTCGTTTGTTATTTTTAGACATTATTAATAAATGAATAGTATTGAGAATAGCTTGAAATACAAGTAACTTTATTGGACACTTAAACTATCTCTGCAAACACACACAAACGCACACGTGGGGGGGACTGAGTGGTGGGAGAAAGACGGTCCAATGCACTGCTAAAGCATTTTTCTGGTCTGTCTTTCTGGTCTGTTTATCCACAACTCCACACAATGCTGCCACAGCTCTCTCCAGAAACCTCACACGGTCACGCCTCACGCGTTGTAACTTCCCAGCTGCCAACACATAAGGTCAGCTTTGAATGTGCACATTTTCTACACAGCCCATTCATTCTGTAGTTGCTACAAAAACATACATTATCCAGTGATGGATAAAAAATGGGCCCATAAATGAACTTAACTTTCCAGGAAAGCATTTAAATAATGTACTTAGTGAAATATCCCACTCGCTGCCACACGAATGTAATTGGCCTGGGGCGCTGATCTTTTCCATTAGGGAATGAATTTTGAGAAGTGCTACTTTTCCTGCTGTTTTTCAAAGTACGTTTGTGCTACTGAATGTATTACCGATGGGAAAAAAATACAGTTTCTATGAAAAATTCATGAGTGAGTTTTACATGAAACGTAGCTGCTCACAACTTGTGTCATCACTAATTGCATAGTGTCAAAATGCTAAAAAAAAAAAGACGCGAGTTTTTTTTTTCCATAATGGTGAAAAAAACATCCCGGGTGTCTTAACTAATTTACTGTACCCAAAGAAAAATGTGTTCTGTTGCTGAACCTACCTAAAGACAGAATTTCTGTTTTTTAAACAGAAAAAAATAATTTATACTTCTTTGCATTCTGTAGTAATCATGGGTGGAACATGGGTTAGTTTCACCCAAAACACTGGATTCTGGTAAAAAAAAAAAAAAAACAGTGGAGGGGAAAAATAGCTTTTGGTGGAAAGAAAGTAAAGAAAGAAAGAAGTGGAAAATTACAGCAGTTCACAACTTCAGTTGCCGAATATATACATTGAAGACAGTAAATGAGTTTCTCAAAGTTGCTTTAAACTGAATTCAATGCAAATAAAAGAAGCTATAGGCAGAAAAAAATAAAAAATATTAGCAACAGAATTAGTTGAAGAACTGAAGTTAATCCCTTT
Source organism: Syngnathus floridae (assembly GCF_059516105.1). NCBI lineage: Eukaryota > Metazoa > Chordata > Actinopteri > Syngnathiformes > Syngnathidae > Syngnathus > Syngnathus floridae. The sequence continues at coordinate 7,075,633 of NC_142418.1, read as the reverse complement.
TCTGCATTCTTGTATGGAGTTCAATATCTGTCCACTAGTTGACCCCAGTGAGCAGATATTTCTGACCATCTGTCCCGCCTTGATTTCTGTTGCCTTCTTGTTGCTAGAAAAATAAATAATAATTTGACTAAAATGGTCTCGCCTGCTGTGTCTGTTCATAAACATTCAAACAATTCTCTGTGGGGGTGGGGGAGCTCACTCTGCCTGAAGTCAAGTTAATGAAGAACACTGCTTAAGTACAAATGAATATACTCAGGGGCACACTGACCTTTAACTATCGTTTTTTAACAGAAAAAAATATCTCTGCAGCACACTGATGTGTTTTAGGCTGGATTTACGCTGTAATTTTGTGCCACAATGCGAATACAGTGAGTAGAGAAAAACAAATCGGTATCACCCCCCACCCCTTCCAAATATGGATAAAAGTCTGATACTTATGGCGATCTCTGTCATTGCAAATGCAATGTAAATGCATCGATACAATGGATATAAAAAGTCAACAGACCCCTGTTCAAATGGTGTCTTTTTGTGGGATAAAACATGAGAGACCAAGATAAATAATTTCTTCACTGTTGATGTAGCCTCTAAGTTGAACAACTGAAATTTTAAAAATCAGTTTGAGAGAAAAAAGAAATAGACAACTGAGATAATGGAGTTGCACAAGTGTGCACACCCCATTGTAACTGAGGAAGTGTGTTCACAATATACCAATCTCAAACTGTGTACACACCTGCCACCATTTAAAGTGCCTTTCACACTAAACTCATATAAAGTTCAGATGTTTTAGGAGGCTTTTCCTGACATTTAGTTGCTGTTGTTGTTGTCTAAGGTCCCAGTTACAGATGAAGAATAATAGCAACAAAGCACGGTGCCACCACCCCAGGCAGGATGCAATGATTCCAACACCAACAATGACTTTACAGCAGTGGGCTCTTACCTTTGTGTGGAGCTTAGATAGCTGTTTCTCATCCAGGTAGGACTGAGTGTATACACGTCTTTTGTAGCGGAACTGAAATGCAAACAGAGGTGACTTAATACAATAATGAACAACAGCGTGGATGTCAGCTTCAATGTCAACAAAATACACCAATTGGGTGCCATACACATAACTAACCAAGACAAATAAATACCCTCCGAAACAATTACTGCGAAAGCATCAATACACTGGAGATACGAAAGCTCCCTCAAGCGATACGCAAAATAATCAATTAAATAAATAAACAATTTACATTTAAATTGTTTTGCAGCATTATTGTTCAAACTGTGCACAATTTTTTCATGGCTTCTTTTTAGAAATTAGAATAAAGAAAACTATAACAAGAACATAGTTTAAAGTTAAGGTCTGTATAATAATGGTGGCGTTAAAAAAATAAATACATTTTTATTTAGGGCTTTACACACTTTGGTTGCCAGCAGTTTAAAAACGAATGGCTGCGTGTTGAGTTATTTTCAGGGATCAGTATATTGACACATATGCAAGCTGTACGCTGTGTGCTATTTCTTCAATGTTGACCCATGAAAAGGTGGGATAAAGTATTTACATGAGGGTGTTACTCACTTTTGTGAGATAGCCATTAAATAGGAATTGTGCACTTGAACCTGTCGCGCAAATCCGGCCTTCACGTCTTTTATACCACCAGTCAACACCAGCAAAATACTCCATGGAACAAATGGTGTTGAACTGATCTCATCCTGTCAGTCAGCACGCCGCCTCGGGGAAGTAAGTGTGGGTCAATCAATGACACACACAGCACGACAACACTTTAACATTCGTAAAACACACAGTGGCAGCCGTGAGGCTTGAATGGATGCTTTTTGCACACACAACAATTAAAGGAAAACTGATGTAGAAATGTGACGTAACGATAAATGTAAATAAACGATACATGTATTGGATGTCTTGATAATTTTATGCCACTCACTTTTCTACATCCAGCCATCGATCATTCATTTTGCATGAATCAACAGTGTAAAAATATTTCCTCATACAGCTGGGTGCTGCCACGTTAATTGACGCAAATACAAACTCAAAAATAAAATAATAAAATAAAAATAATTAAAAATAAATAAAAATACACAAACCCACATTCTATAAAAATAGAAAGAATCTCAATAATGTGGTTAATTACTGATTGATGGATTGATAGATAATTACTGATTCAGGGACAAGAAACCTTCACACTTATAGTCCCTAATTTACAATGTAAGATCAGACCACTATCAGCAACAATGATAGTGAACGATAATGATGAGTGAATAATTACACATCGGCGCCATATCTCAAAAGATGAGGGCGTGATATTCATCTTGATTTATCCCCTGGTTGTAAAAAGCTGCAGGGAGATCAGAAAAGCATGTGACGTTTTTATTCCGCAGTCGTGACACGTCGTTATACTCGCTAAGTTTCCCGTTGTGATGGACCACCAATTCAATTTAGAAAATAAAATCTTCTCAATAGTCATCATCATTATCGGTTTAAAGTCCGCTGTCCAGGCGCCGCTGGGTTGGACTAGATTCTCGATATGGCTTTCTTCCACCGGGAACGGTCCATGGCCATCTCGTGGTTGATGCCGAGTGCAAAATCTTCTCAATAGTAGAAGTTAAAATGTAACAATTTAGATAATATGGTTGCAGAGGTGTGCACACCCTCTTTAAATTGTGTTCTGTGTTCAGAATTGTCACATTCAAACGTTAGCACATACCTGCCACAATTATAAAAGCGCTTGATAAATCCCTAAGAGAATTTCAGATGTTCTCGTAGGCTTTTTACCATTTCCACGGTTACAAACATTAAGGAAAAATAGTTCAAAAGTCATGAATTTCTTTCATTTTCTTCTTATCCTGTCATTTCTCTTTCTATTCAATGTATTTTTATTTTTCATTAAGTCTTGTGTTAATTAGCCTTTATCTTTGCTCTCCATCTCTGCTAACAATCAAGTGTTAGCATCATATACCGCATATATTTCCAGGATGTCACTTTTGACACTGCTGATCATTCACAACCACTCAGCCCGCCTGTAACGTGTCATCCATAAACATGATCGGTGGCCTACCTCCAGATAAGGTACGGGGGCGATGGATGGGAAGGGGTATTCCCTCAGCTGTCGCTCCTCATCCAGAAACTTGCCAGCCTTGCCATTGTATGCAGGCTGGAACAAGCCGTAGTTGAGCACGTCCTTTAGGCTCTGGTTGAGTGTGCATAAGATCCGCTGCTTGGAGCGCCAGATAGAAGCGTCCACGTTGAATTTCATGCATTTCTGTCGGAACCACAGGGCAGCGTCAGTCACTCACTGTCAGTTTTCCCACCAGATAACGCATGATGAACTTTAAAGGAAACAGACTGACATGCAGGTGAAGTATTCTTATGGAGGCTTCGAAATGGCATGACCCTAAAATGGCATTCTCAAACCAAGCCTGTTTTTTTTTTGTGTGTGTGTGGGGGGACTCAGGATAAACGGTTCAAATTGACAAACCAATCAGACAAACTCTTGAGTCAGTTTGTCTTTGAAGGAATCAGACCATAAAAGAGACAACCGCCAGAATGCCAGACTTCTCGTTGGTTTCACAGTGTCCGAGAGACATTCCCGTGGTTCTACTCCTGATATCATGACATACATGATCCAAATATACAGTGCAATCACGGTACAAGCTCACATTAAAGAATACGATGAGTGGGCAGACCCGTTTTCATTTTGTGTTTATAAGGTGTTCAATTACACTTGAAAGAATGTGTCTTCTCCACTTGGACAGCCTTGCCCAGCGTAGCGATGTTTGACGAGCAATGCTGACTCACTCCCTTGCTTTCCTCCCGCTGCCACGGCATTGTTTACATGCTCAGCTCACCGCGCAGCGTGCTCCGCGTATTAATCAGTGTCCCGACGTGTCAGACTAGTTCACACTCTGGGGGAGAGTCACCCGACTGTGACATTGCCTTCTTCTTCAGTCTTCCTCCCAGCTCTTCTACACTTCATTTCTTCTCATCATTTAATTTTTTTTATATCAAAGGCCTGCTAGTCTCCTCAATTTGGGGCTACGTTGAAAGGTGATTGGATGGGAGAGGAGGTGATAAACTGCAGGTCAAGGAATGGCAGATACTTCAGCTGAGAAGCGGCTACTGATCCTCTAATTCAGGGATTCACAGCCAAAGTTTATCAGATCTGCTGCACAAAATCAACCAATGTTGAAAATGTATTTCCTAGTAATAATATATACTATGGCAGCGACATAAACTATAACAACTATATGCCTTTCCACACAATGGCAGAAGGTCCAGGTAAACCTGTGTAGCCACTTGCTGCTATTCATACAACAGAATAATAGCTTTGCAAGTCAAAAGCAATCTTGAAAATTGTTATTCCAGTATAATGAACCACTGCATTTTTGCACATTCACCTATTCATGGATTTCTGGGAGGATTTTTTTGGAACAATTGTATAAATGTATAATTGGGATGTATCACTTTTGTGGTGACCATCAGCTGTAGTGTTTGGGTTGCATTGGCAAACATTTACCAAAGAGTTTTTTTTCCCAGTTTCTTTTTCAAAATTCAGATTTAACCCAGCGGAACCTGTGATAAAGGAGGCTAAACGGATTGAACATGATAAATAGTTGCACAGTGAAGCTTGCAAGTCTGGCTAGAAGCAAAGTAGCCATATAACAAAATCTCTATCATTGGGTTTGTGGAAGACAATTTCCCATATATCTGGATCAAATGCTTGAGTGGGTTGGAAGAACTAATTTAGCAAAATATGAATAGAGTGCAACAAAGAAGCTGCTTTGCTAAAACCAAAACACTGACTCAGAATCAGGTCGACTCCAAATCATTTGGCAACAGACTCTCCACAGGATAGAATGATGTTTGATACTGAATGGATCATTGCTTTACCATCAGATTAGCCATAATGATAATGACCATATCATACTGACAATGTCCGGCAATTGCTACCTTAATGCTTCTAATCACTATTTGCAGTCCAATTACCACCACTGAGTCACAGTTTGCCAATCCAAAAATCCATAAATGAGTATAATTTTGTTATTACTTTATAGCTAGCCTGCGAGCTAACGTCAGCTCTACAGCACGCTATCTATTTCAGATGCAAAAGAGCACACCTCTGTGCCATTAATGCAAACAACAAAAAAATCGATTACTCAGCCAGTTCCTCAATCATTGCGGTAACTATGGCAACTCCACCACATCTTTTATTGAAACAGCTAATGACAATGCAAAGCACTTGAAACTTTGATGATGTTTTCCAGTTAGACTTGACTATATCTATAATTTTACCATGCAGCACTCTCTAATTTATTGCCTTTATTCCTTTCTTTATGGAAATCAGCTTCATCCTTGACAAAGTGTCCCATATTCTTGTGCTTCAATAGATACTGATACATAATCAAAACCTGCTATGGGGTGGGCATCGTTCAATCACTAGGTGTTCAGCGAATCATCACTCAAGCCTCACTACATACAGTAGTCTCTGTTTACTAAATGAACGCTCCATCTTCTGCCACCAGGAAGTGTGATATCACAATGAGATTATTCATGATAACCTGGATTTACCACATATTTGAACAGCACAAAAAATGGGACAATCATTTTAAAGGTTGCTTATAGATGTTATGGAGATAATCTGATCACATTACAATCCGCACTTTCAACGCTTCCATTAAAAAAAAAAGAATGTGGCGGGACATACGCATCACAGGCCCGCACGTGAGTGCTAAGTGCATAGGGTTGTACCTAAATGGAAACAAATGCACAATGACATGTAATTATGTCAGGAGTACTTTGAATTCGCAACACGCACCCGCTAATTAAGACGCATTGTTGTCTGCTTGCGCAATCAAGGGTGATACATGGAGGTTGCCGCTGCAGTATCTGCAAAGTCACTGAAGGTACTGAAAGGGGGCCCCGACGGGTGGAAGACAGAAGAAGTAAAAAAAGAAGATAAGGATGTTCAGATGATGGAGGGTAATGACTCTAACGCACTGCCATGACTCAATCTTGGCCACATGAGTTATGTGAAAATGAAGTCTTGGGAGTGTGTGACTGAGAAAGGACAGAAACTAGTTTCCTGAAGGGAACATTCCAGGACACTCCTTTTGCTGTTGTGATTTTTACATACGGCTATGAAATGGCTCGTGGACACGCTAACTGCATTTTTTTTCAGGCTGGAGTCCGACAGGAAGACAAAGTGACAGCTTTTTTCCTGCAAAGAACAGCATATTAGATGATAGATTAAGCACTACAAGGTGATATAAAGTAACTCCATATCTGAAAACACTTGATAGACACAATAGAATAGAATAGAATAGAATAGAATAGAATAGAATAGAATAGAATAGAATAGAATGCTACCAATTTTATTGTTCATTTGGATAATTTATTACAATTTTGATCAATATATTTGCCAACTCATTTATTGCCGTAGACAATGTTCATCAACTGGAATCCAAGCGCTTAGAAAAGAAAATACGTGTATATCTTCTTCATATATATTCTCCAAATGTGTTTAAAGTGGATCAAATGGAAGTTGGACCAGCATCACAAATTGTACAAATTACAACTCGCAACACTTTCTACAGCTGTCATGACGTTCTCCTTTGATCACATGACTCCAAGAAGAAACCTTGCTGTAACAAAGATAATGTCATGAGGACACATCTGGCTACAGACAAATTAATATAGCACAGCATGGCGTACATTTGTGCTCATCACCGTCATCTGCACAATCATCTCGCAGAAGAACAATAATGCAGCCAGACCCCTTCTGGCACTCGTACACTGCAGTCGAGCTGAACAGTTCACTGAGAAATCACATCGCTTTAACAAACATGAACAAACATGCCTGACTTAAATTAAAAGGTGCACAGTTGCACTCCCTCTCTGGCTGACTTCACCAAAGGGTTAACATCTGAGCTGTGGCAACGCACCCCTGAGACAAGGTGGTGGAAACTGCATTGATTCAATTAACTTGGATTAATGGTCTAGCACAGAGAATCAGACACCTTGAAAAACATCCCTTGAACATATACTTTACAACAAAAATGCTGAGGGTGGACTTTAAACCCTCCTCAGCCATCACGGACAGGATGAAGGTGAGAAGCATAGGTGTGTAATATTGCTGGAGCAACCAGGACACCTGTTGTGTCAGTACTAACATTGGCGGTAACGCCACTGTTCCTTGGAGGCTCACGTCATGGTTGTCACGGTCACATGGGCATGTTAATGCAATATATATCGTGACAGACCTCTGTGTCACAATGCAAAAGACACATCAACTGGCTGCATACTTGGTAAGCAAGTGTTTCAAATAATTAGGCAGCAGCTTAGTTCCAGGTCCAGACGATTTACCACCAGTAGATCTGACACGGCCAACCCGCTGTGACTGCACGTCGGCATTCTACTCACACCTTATTACTTCAAATAAAGCTTACGGTACCTTTGAGGTTCATGAGATAAATTTCACCCCAAGGTCTAATATTCCTAACTTTTTGCAAGCGGCGTATTATGGTTTTTTTTATGTCATACCGCGCATACATTAATTTAATTCAGATGAAGGGGTGAGCTCCATTTAGACATTAAATACAGAGTTCATTTCTGAATGAGGCAATCCACAAATACATTGCACAGGAGAACCAACGGGCCATGTCGAAACATCTACCAAAGAAAAATATTTTTCTTGCATTTACCATGCAATTTCATCATACATTTCTCATGAGATGACGCCATCTCCCAGTGGAGACCACATCATCATCCAGGAAAGAAAATCATACATTACCATCAAGTGTTCTCTCCTATTTGTGGTTGTCAATATTATATTACAACAAAGAATGATGCACACGAGGTGTCTTTACCAGACGTACACAAGCTTGCTGCGATTGGACCAATATTAACGTTTCCATCAACGTCAAAGCCTCTCTGGGGAAATAGTTATGTAACGGGAGATGGAGGAAAACAAGAAACAGAAGAGGGATGTGTGAAAAGCTTGTGCTTGTAAAGTAGCCGGTGAACAGATCAATCAAATAAGCACAAGTGATGATACCGATTTTTTTCAAATGCAAGAGACCCCACACATGAAGAGGAACAAATTGGCAAGTGTGTTCTTACTGCTCTTAAAAGGCCTGATTTGCTATAAATAGTGGGCGATAAATTACTTGTTCACTCTTGCGTGCTAGTGGTGGGTGTGTTGCGAATGATCTACTAAGATTGCAGTCTTTTACTAAGATCCCAAACCGTGGGCAGTAAATTGAGTGTTTACTAACAGATCGCATGTGCTGTTGGCGACAAGTAAAGTAGTGGTCGAGAGCACTCTATTTAAAAAAGGGGTTTGCAATACTGTCACCATCAAACATCTCAGAGAGCACCACGAGCGGCAACTCAAGTTTCAAGTAATGGAATTCCGATTGTCAGTGGAAGATACTATACAAACAAACATATTACTGAATTACAAAAAACAAATCCATCGGGCTGAGACCTCTTTGGCGTTGTCTCCCGAAAAGTAATGATCTTGGAAGTACAAGGATTTCAAGAGACACCAAGAATACTTTACTCCTGGCAGAGTGTGCAAAATGATTTGCACGAATATTTGGCGGGTCTGACGAATGCGATTCTATTCTGTCGTAATATTACAATCTTATATGCATTGTATATTAAAATGTGTCAATACTCTGTATATTCCCAAAAGCCATGGCTCAGCCCAACTCATTGTTGACCACACACTTAAGGATCTGCAAACTTAACTATTGCACAAGTTTAACATTTACGAACCTCACCCTGGAAGGTTTTCAGATCAAATTGAGGAAGAGGGGGGGGGGGAATCACATTAACATACCCCAAACTATAAAATAATTGCTCGTGATGCTCTTTCAGACACATCCGATAATCCGGCCTTTGCTGACTTTGATTTGAATTTAACCTGATTATCTTAAAACATAAACCCTAGATAACATTTGCTGACCCTTAAGTATTTGCCCTAATTACTTATCTAAATATTTGCCTTAAACGGATCAACTTTGTAGCCTTTTTAAGTTGCCTTGAGGCAAAAATTCCATTTCAAAAATGTGACTCTTCCCTTTCTGCTTCACCACTCTTTGGGAGGGCCCAAGAACAGATGCTCGGGGAGAGGAGGGATGCGGTACGAGTGAGATAAGGACACTTGGAAAGGGATGTTACGCTACAGTCAACTCTTCCCTGAGAGGGGAGGAACATGCGGGAGGGTCTTATAGTGAGAATGAAGCTCAAAACTAACACACAGATGTGCTACAAATACGCATGTGATGCGGGGTACTCTCACAAAAGACTTCAAATGTGAAGCGACTACACACGTGACAATAACAATATGACAACACAGCACCAGAGCAAAATGTTCGCATTCAAGATGAATCATAATCGAATCGTGAATTATTAAGTGGTGAGGGATTCACACCTCACAGGCAATCTTCACACCTCACACCAGAAGATAATCTTTAAGGAACCTCATTAGAGACAACAGATAAGTTGCGCCTGACTGGTTAAATCAAGGGAATTACATAAAAGAGTATCTTTATACATGCAAAGAAGAGGAATTTAGATTGAACTGTCAAAGATTAACTTCTTTCAGAATTTGGTTTGAGTTTTATCGCAACCATATTAAATCTGGTTCAATTATGAACTCTAAGACCTCTCCCACTGCATAATCAATCAGACCTGAGCACAAGATGATTTGCCCACTGCAGCACAAAATCTCAACAACGCTGCCAAGATTTAAAAAAAAAAAAAAAAAAAAATCATGAATGTTGGGATCTCAGGAGGACAAGCTAAAGTCCGAAGTCTGCTGTAGTGCAGTGATGCAGTCACATAAGAACCACCATCTGCTAAAAGTGATATCAAAGACGCAAAACACACAGCAATGATGCCCACCGGAAAACATGTTTCCAGGCAGAATGTCCTAAAAAAAAACAAAGAAATCAATTTCTCTTTTGTCTCTTTGTAAAGCGAGTGAGTGATCAGTCATGTATCTCTGCTGAACCCTCCGTTTGCTTAGCTTGCGTATTCTGTTAAAGCCCCGCTCTCGCAACAAAATATTTCGCACTGGCTTCCAGTGGGATTAAAAACAAGTAATGATAGATGCATGGTTTATCCATTCATTTTTGTGAGACTACTTTCCCAACATTTGATACCATATATCTCAAATTCCGCAAATCCGTTCGGTAAACAAAATGGGTTGACTGGCTCATTATTGTTACGTGATCACAACAAGGCCGACTGCAGTACTGAATACATCTGCCCACACAGTCTGTGTCTGTGGCCTATGTTGAGAATGTGACAACACACAAGTAGTATCAAACTCCGAAACACTTTCCAATAATTTTGGGGGGAAATGGGGGAGTCTACTTCAATGGGACACCATGAAAACCAAACGATACACAAAACATTCAACAAGAAATTTTAACAAAACGGATGGAGGGTTACTACAACTACAATCTCCTTTCTTGACTGGCTATCCATATGTAGATATAGCAAAATGGAAGCCACAAGATGAACTAATATTCGCATATCAATACTTTTTTTCCAAAGAAGCAAAAAATCGAGCGCTAGAGATGGAGCAGTAACATAACGTAATAATGTGTGTTAATTTCTGCCTTTACTTACTGTACATTCCTAAATATTGCTCTTAATCCACAATGATTGCATCGTCCCACATCAGTGAAACCCCCAGCTACGCAACAACTGCAAACACAAACTAAAATATTATAGTACCCGCTTTCATAAAAGTGGCTTTGGCTCTTTTAAAGCAGTAACAATTGAAGAATTTGGAAAGAAGATGTGGGAATTCACCTCAGGACGGACAGGGTGTGGTTCATTTAAACAAACTAATGAAGCAAAGTGTGTGAATGATGAAAGCGAGCTTGCTAAAGAGGCAAGACGAGGCGCAAATGGAGAATACAGATGCGTGCAGTTCGAGAGCGCTGGGCCAGACTGTTTATGTCAGTGTCTCACTTGGCTCTGTTGAAAGATGAATAGCAGCCATTAACAGAATTGGAAAGCTGTCTTTTTTTGGCCCAATCATAGAAATTGAGTTTTTGGTGGACTTGGAGATGATGAATGAGAATACCCAGCTATTTAAAAAATAAATAAATAAATAAATACGGCAACAAACGTTTTGCAAATAATCTGCCCAAAGGTCTGAACGGGATGCTATTAATTGCTAATATGACAAAAACACAAATGCTTCTATTCAGGTTCAAACATTTAAAAGGTCTAGAGAAAGGGTTATGGTCTTTTCATAAATGAATTATTTCATATTCAATGCCCAAGCAAAAATGTCCATTCATCCATCTTTTTGATAGTGTTTGTCCTCATTAAAGTTGCAAATGACTTCGGTCGCTGGTCAATCCAGGACAAACGAAAATAGACCCTAACCCTAACCCTAACCCTAACCCTCTCACACTCACAATAACACTCATGGTCAACTTAATTAACCCAACATGCATGTTTTAGGACTGTGGGAGGAAGCCATACATAAATATAAGAAAAGCAATTCAAGCACAAGCAAAAATCCAAAAGGGATTCGAATCATCATCTTAAAAAAACAATAACTACAACAAAAAACAAAACCAGATAGAAGCATTTTAGAAAAAATGTTCTGAAAAAATTATTGAAGACAACTTATTTCAAAAGTCAAAATGAAATAAAAAACTGAAAGAGTCCAAAACTAATCCTGAGTACAAATTTGATAGCTAAAATGTTCAAGTGCACACAATAAGAGTGTTTCGAATGAAAACTAATTTTTTAATTACACTGAAAAAAGTAAGAACAACTCAATAAACGCAAGCTATTTACGAGTCGACCACAAAAATAACTCGACACAAAATTTTCCCCCCAATTTTAAGGCATCCCAATTCCAGTCTACATATACAACTCCACTATATTGCATTCTAACTCCTCGCGATCATTTTAAAACCACCCTATCACTTGATTATTTGTAGGAATATAATGGAATATATAAATATGCAATGATCAAAGATAATCAATTCTAAAAACAATTGACAGAGACGGCCATACCTAAATGTACAAGTCTTATTTTAAGATGCTAATCTCAGACATGGGTACACTGAATAAGACAATGAACACAACCCAGTTATGGTGGACTCTCCAATAATGGACAAGTAATGAAAGTCCTGTAATGTTGCATTACTACTAGAAATATGACAATGGCTTTGATTACATTGGACTCCTGAACACAGAACAGAGAGAGTGAGCGCTGTCCTACGGGAATGCTTAGGAGTTAAGTGCTTCCTGCTTTGATATCAAACTTGAGCCAGCATTTTATGTGATCGTCAGTGAAGAGCCAGAGTTACAATTAAGCCACTTTGGACTTGAAGCTTAACCCTGCAGGAGGTTTTCTTGCTTCCTGCTGAAAAGACAAAAGGGTCCCCGGTGTTGTCCTCGCAGGTCGCTTATGCTGATCTGTGCTTGAAACGCAGCGGGAGACACGTAAGCCTCCTTGAGGACTTCTTTCCAACGGTAGTCTAAAGCGTGCTTGGTGCACACCAAGTCATTTACAGTGTGACTGCATGAAGAAAGAAGCGAGTTATGCTTTTGTCTTCTGCTGCTCAATTTATTAGTGTTGAGAGTAAGACTTAAAGAACTTCAGATTTTTTGTAGTGTGTAATGAAAATCAAGTTAACTCGGTGTAATCGATGACATCATTGATATTTGTTTCCAGCCGTCAACTCGCTTAGCGCCAAAATTTAACTCTTTCACTCTCACCCGCCCTCCTGAATCGTTCATCCAATCGCATTCAGACATTGGCTCGTTCAATCACATCAGATACAATGCCTTTGTTGTCTGGCAGACCGTCGGAACTTATTAAAGCGCAATTTGCGTAATGCGACTGCATTAATTCTGATAAACTACATGTGATTTTTAAATAATAACAGAAAGAAGGAAAGCTTTTCAATGTTATGTTGTTGCAAACCTACATCTGTGTTATATGGATTATTGCAGGAGTTTTATAAAATCCATGAAAGTCTCTGAATAGTGATTGGAAGAGTGAGTTGTGGTTTGGGGCTAGTACAAAGACGAAAAGTATTGGAAGCACATGTCTGTTGAAGGAAGGCTGACGATTGAGAGAAGTACTAGATGGATGGATGGATGGATAATTGATTCATTGTAAATAAATAGATAAATAGATAAATAATGTACCACAAATGGTCCATGCCTTTGGAACCCTACACACAATGAGGAAAAAAAACACTTCCAAAAAAGCCCTGTCTTTTGGTTAAGAATTAGAATTTATTGAGAAGCTGCCCAAATTTAACCTTTGTATTTTGTGAAAATATTTATTTAATCTCACACACCCTCTGGAGGACACATGGCAGTAAGCCATGGTGTACACGGCTATTAGACCTTGAACTGACATAAAATGCTATCTCTTTGCATGAAGCAAGGAAAAAGAGATCAAAATCTTGAAGCCAAGCTCCTCAGTACTACCCGTGGATGTGTGTGTAGATGTGTGTGAGTTTGAACACCGTGTGCGTTTGTGTGTGTATTATATGCGTGAGCCAGCCATCATGAGAGAAAAATGTTTTTTGGTTCACAGACGGCGATTCCGCAGCACCTTTGGGGAATTCTCTGCTTTCTCCTCAACTACTACTGCTGCTACTTTCAGTTGCTTAGCACACATTTCACAAAAGATGCTCACCATGGATGGATAGTCAACAATAATTAACGGATGGGACGACAGAATAAAAACAACAGACAACGGAGGAAAGACTGCACAGCGACACCCTGTAAAAGGCTTCATCTGCATTTTGCACCACCATTAGCGGATAAAGGTCTCCCGAGGAAATGTGAGGGAAGGTGAGTCGAGGACAGATGACAAGGGCCCATTAGAATGGACAAATAGTAAGTGTGTGCATTTGTGTATATGTGTGTGTTGTATCGTTACACCGGGAAATGTCACCAGGTATTTCTCCAGCAGTTTGCTCGTGTGTAGTAGCAAAAGGACTAGTGACATAAGTACGACACTTTGATGTGTTATGTGCGTAAAAAAGTTTTGTTTTATCTGCAATGTTAAATCAGGTGTCAATCTCATCCAGGTCTAATTATCCATTATAAAATGAACTATGAGTTTCCTTTTTCAAAGAAACCCAACCTTTTATAATAAACCAAAGTGAACTCACAATATTGACCATTATGAAAACAGAGTACAAACATGATGAAATAGAAATAATAAACAGGTAATGAAGAAATAAACAAAAAATGAAGAAGAGACATCTCAACTGAATTCGCAATGACTCACAAAGATGAAAAAAAGGAGAAAGAATATATGCTTATGAGCATCATAATATTAACTGTCTACATGTGTTGCTTTACCATTTGTGTTTAATTTACCATTACTTTACAGTGGTTTTAACACCTACTGACTATCGATGCATTACGCTACTTGCGTGATGTTTTCAAATACACAACGTGTAGTTGTCTTAGTTTTATGTTTGGTCTGACAGCAAACTTCTCCTGGAAGAAAACAGCTTCAAGTCTCTTTTTTGATTACTTTTTCAATATTTTCCAAACTGCTGCTTATTGTGAAGTGAATTGAGTTCATCGCAACCAGACAGCGATCGTATTTTAAGATTTTGCCATTGAGTCTGCGCAAAAATTCATCTGAATAACAAATGAGATCTGCGACTGATGTTGGGAGCTATAGGTATCTAATAAATATAAAATTTTTGCTGTGTTTTGCTAAAAAATGGAAATGGACGAGTAGATGTGACACTTCCTGCTTTTATATTACAAAAAGATGTGCTTGGCTGTGCATTTTGGGACGAAAAGAGGCCGTGCATGCATTTACTGGATTCTGTGGACGTAATCAATGCCACAGACTAATGGATTGAACTATTTTATGGAGAAGAATGGAAAGTTTCCCAGTTGGGTCATAACTACCTTTGCACAACCACCTTGTCGGCCCCCTACCATGAAGATTTATAATCCTTCTCATGCCTCTGTCTCTTCTCTGTACCCACCCCCTTGCCTTTCCTCACTTCCAGCTCTTGCTTTAACCGTTATGTACCGACGGTCCGGGGCAAATTTCACTCCTTTTGACATCTGACAGCAAATTTAATTAAGTACCCAAAATGTCATTCTTTTACCCTAAAATTTGAGAACTTGACATTTAATACATCCATCCATCTTCTATACTGTTTAAAGAAAAATGAAAGTTTAGAAATGTCATTCTTTTGTACAGGTGCAACAAATGTTTTTATTTAAGGGTCAAGTCTGACCATCCATCCATCATCTATCCATTAATTTTCTATACCACTTGTCCCCACGGGGGTCACGGGCATGCTGGAGCTTACCCCAGCAGTCACCGGGCAGTAGGCGGGGGACACCCTGAACCAGTTGCCCACCAATCGCAGGGCACACAGAGACGACCATTTGCACTCAGACCAACGGGCAATTTGGAGTGCTCAATCGGCCTAGCAAACATGTTTTGGGGATGTGGGAGGAAACTGGAGTGCCCGGAGAAAACCCACGCTGGCACAGGGAGAACATGCAAACTCCGCACAGGTGGAATCGAACTCGTACCCTTCTAATTGTGAGGTGGACGTGCGAACCAGTGCGCCACAGTGCCGCCCCCAAGTCTGACCATGTTCACTTAAATGGATTTAGCAGTGTGTGTTAAAACAACTAAAATGGTAAGAATCTCAAAACTAAAACTACCCATGCCATAAATGTGTATTTTTTTACAACAAAGGGGGCACATTTTTCATAAATAATCTTAAAACAGTAGAGAGAACTGTCTGTGTTCCTACCAGATTTTCACATTCGGCAGAAACATGCACCGGTTCGTCTTTAAATGGTTAAGGGGGAATCTTGAAATGCTATCAGGATCAAGTCATGTGCGTGCATTTTTGAGGGATGGTGTTTAAATGCAACAGTCCGTTTCCACCACATGCACAGGTTGCCGCAGACACATGGACCTGTTGGTCAGTGACACGTCATGGGGATAGCCCGAGACGGTGAAAGAGTCGTACAGCATAGGATACATGAGGAAGACAAGTCATACAGAGGTCAGAGGGTCCATGCCTTGACACAAGTGTGAGACATGCACCAGGGATGTTTTTTTTTTTAATAGATTAAGAAAAGATCATCCATTTCATTAACATCAGACAAGCTTTTGATACTATTTGAATAGAGCAGTACGATTTGATTTAGAGAATCATTATGAAGATATTCTTAGACCTGGTCAAAATTGCCTCGGAACATGCGCATAAAAGAATGAACACTACGTAAGGGTTAAGTGCCCAATTGTCAAAGTCAGCTCCAGCCCAGTTTATGAAGAGCTTGATTTATTAGGGGGCGTGATGAATATTCCCAGGGAGGAAAAGAACCAGAGTGATGAAGAAGGAAGGTATAGAAGAAAGAAAGTAAGAAAACTAGTAGATGAATGAAGCAAAAAAGTATATTCATAGAGAGGGGAGAGGCCATGCAGTCTCCTCTCCAGTGTGTCTCTTACCGTCTGTTGCAGGTCTGGAATTCCGATGCGGATCACGACCGTGTTGCCCGTGGGCTCCTCCATGGGTGCAGTGGCACCGGGTAGGAAAGCCGGCGAGACGGGAACGGGAACACCGCTGCCGTTGTCACCGTTACTGGCGCTGCCGTTGTCCTCTTCCAGGGAGCTACCGCCGCTGTCGGTGCTGGCTCCCTGGCTGCCGTTTGCGGTGTGTGCGTAAGAGGAGTGCGCGCACGGTGGTGTGTGCACGCGCTGTTGTGTGTGCGTGCGCTGCTGCTGCTGCTGCTCCTGCTCCTGCTGCTGCTGCTGGTGGTCCTGCCGAGGAGGGCTGGGTAGCTCATGCTTGCCGGCTGCCGGACGCAGAGGCATGCTCTGTGTTAGGGACTTGGACTATGTCTCGCTCTCTTTCTCTCTCACATTCACACACTGATACACACAAACACTGCCAGAACACACACACCTCTTGGAGCATGCATCTCTCATCTGGGAAACAAAAAAAAAGAAGAAAGGAGAGAAGAGCCAGGGAGGGGTGAAGAGGGGAAGCAACAGAAGGGAGACAGAGGGGGAAAACACAAACGGATCAGAAGTGCACAAGCACTGAAGAGGAGCCCAAACCAACACGCAAAGGTTCTGAGAGGACATAAAGAAATCCCTGCAATCTTTGGGGTTTTTATGAAGTCCTCCGAAGGCCATGCTAGCGAGTGAACAAATGTAATACATTTTCCTCATCACAGAGAGCCAAAGACATTGTGATTTTAATTGGCATTAGTTTGCAAAGCAACCCCTGGACAATGACAATTGAATGGCACCAGTTTTATCAAAACTGGACATGTCTTTGTGAAATAAAATAATGCTGTTTCATTAGAACTTTTTATTATTAAGACACCAAAGGGAACATGCACGAGAAGAGATCAGGACATGAACTCCATGTAGTGTAAAATGAACAATTTAAGGCTTTGAGTATTACTTGAAACCTTGCAATTTGAACAAGTGAGATTCTGATGGGAGGAAAATGGGCCATACAACATTTCTGGCAGGTTCTTGAATTATTAAGTGTGATCTTAAGTCAGTGCTGTGCTCCAAAGTATTCGCTGTCGCTGTTCACACTGTCCCTGCAGCCTCAGGACCAGAACAATCTGATTGGTTGGAATTTTTAACATATTGTATGCATCAACAGTGAAGTAATCCAACTGCTGCTACACAACATAATGTGCTTGGACGGAGTGCACAGAAAAGATGGCAAAGATATGTAAAATATAAATTACAGAAGACGTGGTCGACATAATTTCAGCACAGTTGCGCCACACGGCTTGCCGTTGTGTTTCCAAGTACGAACCTGCCCAATTTGGAGGAACAGGTTGTCGCTGACAAAACTGAAAATTGGCTGGAGCAATCAAGGTTTCGGTGTATTTTCACATCTCAAGCCAAAATAAATTCCTGTCAAGAGTTTGTCAAGAGTCGAACATTGTTGCTGTTCAACAATTGGATGGTGGAGACGGGAAGTTATCGTCCTCCACTGCTTGACAGCCACAGTTACAAGTTATTTTGCCTTTTGACTTTCAAAACACATCTAACAAGATGTAAACAATTGGAACCAGGGTACTTCCAGCTGGAAGATTGTAGGTGACAACCACATTTTTTACAGGGTACTTGGGTAAAACTTGGTGAGGCTGATAAAATCAAGTGGATGTCATAAATATAGCAAGATCGCTAGACTGTTTATAAATATTCACTCTCTCATTGCTCGTGTTATCTTATTCCCACAAGGTCTAATCAGTATTGAATGAAGATAATGGAACTGTTCCTGCCTTTCTCTTTTGAGCATTCTACACATGGAAAACCTTTCCTTCCTCTGAAACTTCAGACATTTAAACTACGGCAGCAGAGAAGAAGACTAAAATCATCAGTCAAGCCACGCACTCAAATGATCTTGGTCATGTGTTTGTTTACCAGAAAATGAAGACTAATGCCATCCAAAAATGATGTCATGATGAAAAGGTTTCTGCCCACCCATCAAGTGTGAAATCCCAAACCATTTTAGTGAGCTTCCTATGCCAGGAAATATGTCTTGAAGCAAGTTGCACTGTGTTTGCCCCCATTTGGAAAACACTTGCAGCCACAAGCAAAAATCTGTTCTTTTTTTCTTGTTCATAGAAAAACTAAACAGAGGCACAATCATTTTCAAAGACTCTTGTTGGGTGCAGAGTGCTATCAGTGATCTGCAAACTGCCACATAAACACACACTATTACACTAAAGCTACAGGGTAGCATAGCCACCAGAAAATAATCCACCTACATGTCGGGATGAGAAAAGAACAGCAGTAATGATCCAAAACTCTCCAAGTTGTTCGAGACTCAAGCGTTCAATGCAATTTCTTCGGCTGCCATGTTTCTGCCAGAATTCACTCTCACTAGTCGTCATGGTAACGCAATGCCACACTCGCCTTGGCACAGCCCACAGTAGGGTGGAGTAAGACATGGTTTATCTGCATGAGGTAGAACACGACAGTTTCTAAAACCAGCTGCTTTGAACAGGGCACCGAGTTTTAATTTGTCTCAAGTGGTTGAAAATTCATATGCAAGGTTGAGTTTTGCTTTGTAACTATAATTCTAATACCAGAACGTCACCTTGTCTACTGCACCCCTTATTTTAGAAGAAGATTGTATTGATGCACATATTAGAAGAAACAAACTCACAATTGTTTAGTATGGCGGAAAACAATGTTTACCATTGTGAATCAAAAGTGAATCCTCAACACACTTGACAAATTAACAAGAATCATCCACTTATCCAATCCATCCGTTTTGTGTTCTAATTAGGGGAGCAAGTAATCTGAAGAGCTAATCACAGGGCACATACAATCAATCCCACAAATGTACAATTTGAGGTCTTCAATTAAACTACCATGCATGTTTGAGTGCGTGCAGTGGAAAACCAAAGCAAACACCACACAAAGAAGATCACAGCCAGAATTCGAGTCGCACACTTATGATGTGCTAAAAACAAGAAGGAAGTCAAATGTCCAAAATGTGGAACATTTCGGGAATGTTTTTCTAGGTCCGCTGGAGTTGATTAACTTGTGTTAATGTTTAACCAACCTGATAACGAGGAGAAAAAGCAAATTGAATCGATACACTGCTGACATCGGTGACAGTGACCTGTGGACGATCATTATTTCTATTTCAGTGTTTCTTATTCGACAATAAGAAAGTGACATTTTTTGTTGGATTTACTTGGATATGAATATGTCATATCCTTTGCAAAGGAGAATGTTAATTTCCCCGTAGTTGAAAGGCTATTTTCACTGCAATATAGAGAGATTTGAATGTATCATCATTGCTGTGCACTGAGCTGAATGTCGATGAAGAACAGTGCATGATGCATTAGCATAACACTCCAGCTTGGAGTCTGCCATAAGGACAGAATGATTTACTTATCAACCAATCTTTCTATTCTAAATTATTTGTATTCACCCTTCCTTTCCGTCTCAATTAAAATTTCTTTGTGTGTGGCAAATACAGTGCAAGGCCTTCAGAAGCAAAAATGAGTCAATCGACACTTTTTAATGAACAGAAATTCCCTGAATGGATTGTTTCATCCATCTTGCATCATCATGCTAAATCAGGAATTAGGGGGAGATCGTCACTCGAGACAAAATTTAAAAGCACATATCGGTTTGAAGCATCAGACATCCATTTGAATCCACAGTACAGCTGTGTATTTTTTTTTTTTTTGCTAAAATATGTTCGACATGTGTTTTTTAGTACACCATTGCAGTGGTTTCCCGTTTCTTCAAGACATTCCAAACGGTTGTCGCATACAGGCAATTGACTTTGCACCATCTCTCAGCTTTACAGTTTTTCATTTGGTTCTCATGTTAAGTCACTATAAATTACAAATATGGACCAAAAATAAAACACCGCAATGATGAAAACAAAACTTAAAGAAATGCAAGAAACTATACTGTTTGTACTTTTTCATCAAGTAACCTTCATATCTTCTCTGTGAAACTATTCAACGTAAAATAGCCGTACTCACCTCGCAAACAGGTTTAACTCAATTACAGTCATTACTCACCGTTTTGCGCTTTTACCGTCTCAAATCCTAAATACTATCTAATTACATAACCAAGGACACCACAGAAAAAAAAAGATTTTGACCGTTTTGTCTCAGATTGGACACCTTATTTAGCCCATGTTGAGATCCCAGGTTAAAATCACACAAAATTCAAAGCTGATCCAAACAAAACCAAAACAATCACGATGTAATTCCTCTATATACATAAATAAATAAATACATTTTGGATACAGATCCCCTCTTATTCACTGCACCTGGGAAAATAAGCGAGCGGAGAGTGGAATCACAAGGAGATTAATCATCTTCCACGCTTCACCTCCTATTATCTCGTAGCTTCAGCGCACCTTCGTCTCACCCCATCTTTTACACTCCGGCACAGCTAAAGCCAAGTGAATAATTTAGAGGCATACAAAGCTGCGCGAGCATGGATCCAGTTGCTGGAGAGCCAGACTCACAACCTCTGATGTTCAGATGGAGTGAAACGGCAACTCGTGGAGGTGAAGTGTCAGTCCCTCACGGGTAGCCAACCACAGAGCTTGAAAAGCAGGAGTAAATGTGATAACCCACAACAGTATGCTTCATGCTTCTCGAGACCTTGTAAAGAAAATGTCACGGCCATACACCAACCCCGATCCTTCAGGGGCACATTTTTCTCTTTCTCGTGCTCCCACATAGACAGTTTTTTGGGGGGGGGGGTTTTGGTCCTACATCCCTTCTCATTGAGCGTGAATTTAGTAATTGATTTGACAGGCGGAGAGGCATTAAAAATCAAGGGACAATATGGGTATAGTGTGGCTTCTTTTGCTTATGGTAAATTGGTGGCTTATGGCTCCCCAGACGAGCTCAGCTTTAAATATAGTTCAACAGCAGTAACTTGACGAATGGCACAGACAATTAGGGTAGAATATTATGAATATTTATACTTTGTTATCGTATGTTGTCCGCAGGGGTGCAACACAATAAAGTAATGGGGCACCAATGAATGTAAACCATTAAACTGCATGCTCAATTACTCAAGATTTTAAATATCATCACTTTACAGTAAAGCTCCAATGCAATACTCTGGAAATAAATATGAAAATAAATGTCCAGTAAATTTGAGGCCCATTGTAGAAGAGTGTCGTTAACAATCCAGCCAAATTTGAAGGTCTAAAATATAATGTGGCTTCAAAATCATGAGAAAAAAAAAGCCCTTGTCTCGAAAGCACTGTATGCAGGAAACCACGCCTTGATAAAAATAAATGCGAGTTTGTACAGCAACTTTCTTATGGCTGCATATTTCGACATGGTCGAGCCACAAAAATGTATCTGCTTAAAGTTTCTCGTGGCTGAAATCTATCCCACTCGTTTGTCCCAGGAAAAAACCAAGCTCAATCAGGATTTTGATAAATATTTACTGGCAGACACTTAATGGAGAGTAATGCATGGCAAAAAGATGCCATTTATTTGCAAGCTTCCAGTATCATGCCAATTATTACAATATTATTATATTATTATTATAAGTTTCTCGTGGCTGAAATCTATCCCACTCGTTTGTCCCAGGAAAAAAGCAAGCTCAATCAGGATTTTGATAAATATTTACTGGCAGACACTTAATGGAGAGTAATGCATGGCAAAAAGATGCCATTTATTTGCAAGCTTCCAGTATCATGCCAATTATTGGCCATTTATGCATTATATTAGCATGGCATAAAAAATAATTTCTTATATTGTACTGTGCAGCTAGCCATTTTAATTTTTTGTTCTCTGGTTATCAGAACACTTCAGTCTTCCAGGGCCTCAGTTCCCTTCCACCACCTAAAAAAAAGATACTCACACACAAAGACAAACAAAAAACAATGAACACTTGCGTAGTTAATCCTTCAGATGCTCACTGAGCTAAAATCCCACAAGCTCTTTCAATATAGTAAGTTTTATTGAGCGTTATTTGATTGTGTTGCTTTACTGCCATTTTGTGTATTCAATCCACTCCAGAAGCGTGCATGCATCACCAAGCACAACAAAATATGCCCATCCAGCTGTTAAAAAAAAAAGTGCTATTAGACTTGAAAATCCTCCGGTTTGTGTGCGAAAACATGCATACACTTCTTAGACACACACACAGTCACACACACACATATAATTGGGACAAAGATTAGCTATACACTACACACCTCAATCCCGGGGCCACATGCACACACCTCATATGAAAAATTAGCCACGCACTGAAAGCTTTTGAAATCAATACGCTACAGAAACCGAACCACCGTCCTGAAACCACATTTTCTATCCCATTCGCATGCTCTGACGCAGCATGTGGCTTACACACACGCACACAGAGCTTGCATGTATGAAGCAACAACGGCAATTAGCAAGCGAAAAGAAAGAGTGAAACGCTTACAGTCGAAGTGAAAAAATGCATGTGTGGCTCATGAATAAATTGTAAATACCAAATTCCTACTGTTTGTGCAAAAAAAGGTGCAAATGCACAGAACAATCGACTGCGTAGCAGCTGGCTCTTTGATGCAAATGACTATTAATGATCGATGAGTCTCTCAGCAGAGAAGTTAATAAATGTGTCAGCCAAGTAAATTAAGGTACAAAAATTTACAGAATATCGGCTGTATTTTTTTTTTTCTAAGTCAAAGTCAGCAAAGACCTGAATCTTGGATGTCTCCAAAAGGTTATGTTGAGAATTTGTCCTGTGTGGGTATGGAGGAACAAAACAAAAATAAATAAAAGTGAAAATGCAAAGAAATAATTACAAAATACGTATATATATTTTTATTTAGTTAGTTAGTTCCACATTCTTTTTTGTATGTATATTTTTATTTGTAATTCTTTTTTTGTATTTTTTTTACTCTTATTTTGCATTATATACTGTATATTTTGTTGATTTTCTTTTTCTTTTTTTAGTTTGAATTTTGCAATGGTTGATTGACGTCAGTGCAGCAAGCGCGGTCACCTTCACCCTGTTGCAGACCCAAGCTAGTGTGCCTTAGCTCTTGATGCTGCATTTTTATATGCCACATCACTATGGCAGCCCTCATTTGACCTAGTATATACATATACAATACAGGTCTTACTTGTTGTTTGTAAGCGCATCTCACTCTGACTCCAGAAGTGATCTTCCTCATCTATCAGATAATAGAAGCTGGTTTAACATGAAGAGCCGCACAATCTCCTGACAAATCCACCGCCGGGCTCTAAGGGCCACACAAGTGATGAGGAATTAATTAGATGAAAAGATAAATCAGCATAAAATCTCTGATCAAATTACGGCTGAAGATGAGGCTGATCAATCACAGTGAGAACAAGGACACACCAGACACTGGTGAACGCCAAGAAGGAAACAGAGGAGCGTTTTTGAAGTCTATTTCCATTCATTATATCTGCCTCCAATTTTGACGCTATGATTTGCAAACCTCCCTGTGAAAATATTTCACTGTTTCCTCTGTTACTGTCTTAAAACAGCACAAAGTCTCCCGCCTTTTATAGCATCCGTACAAAATTGAGGAAAATAATTACCATAGTTTGCAGCAGGGGCATTGCCACACTAATGAGAGGAGCGGTAACAATAAAAGGACTTGTGTCCCTTATTAGCATAGCAAACACAGTGGAATCAAGATAGGCTACTCGTTATTACATCAAGATCAGCTTCTTTGATCCCTGTTAAATGGTGACATAAGCTTTTGCAAAGTCATCTACTCCTGGCATTTTAGGGCTATTGATCGGTCATTTGTGCAAGGAGAGCACAATACAAGGGTCCATGGAATATAATAGTTTCATCAAAGTGAGCCCTACCTTAGGCACCCGGGCCTTTGCTGGGGGCTTTACTTGATGCGCCTTTTGATACCACCATTTTCACGTTGCAATCACAAAACCAATCAAGGCCATAAGAAAATGCAGTATAACAGCATGTGACAGTCACACACGCACGCATCTGGAGCGGTTCAGAATCAATATTGATGTATAGTAATGACAAAAACTTTTTTATTACATTAACATTATTAATTAATATCTTATTTAATGTATTATGAGTGCAGATGACCCCAGACGGGTTTTCTTGGTTGAATTTGGCTTTACTCTGATCATCTCATCAGATGACAAAAAAATGTCAACATCATCAAGGTACTCGCCCTGTGCGGATGAAGTTGAAATCTGATTGGTTGAATAAGCCTTAAATAAGTCCTGTTGTTAATATAGTTCAAGTTAGAGGAGGCAACAAATCTGATTCTGAAAGCAAGGTTGACATGATAACACAAAGAGGCCGAAATTTGATTGGGCTAAAAGAAAAAAAAAAAAAATCAAACTCCATATAGACAAAGCACAGGAATGCTAGCAAATGAAAACAATTGGTATTAAAACACAATGAGTGTCATATACCTTACAAATTGTAAATGGGCTTTTAGCTGTACAAAAATAAAAAATAAATATTTGCAAAAAATAAGGACCGAGCCTTACTTTACATTTCCAGTTTCAGATTCAGAATTAGATCACATCCTCAGCAATGCCCAGCAGATCATCGGACCGCATATTACAAAGCTTCACTGAAAATCTAAATTAAGTAAGGAGAAATTTCTCCTTGGACTCACATCAATAGCAAACCACACTTGAACGTTAGAAAATGTGCACAACTGCCATTTGGGTTTCATTTCTTGTGTTTGAATAGCCGCTAATTAGAGACCGTCACTGCGAGTGTGTGCCGGTTTAGCTGGTTAAAAAGATAAAAAGAAACATCTGCTAACACCTGAGAAGGCTGGGATGTTTACAGTGTTTCTATTCTGAAACACTGGCAGGATCATTTTTGCTGCTGTTTGGCGCAGCGGGCTTGTGGAGAGCCCAGATGTGGCCTGATGTAAACTAGAGGCACTTACTACACCATCTACCCGCAGAGACGTCACTGGGTATATATTTAAAAACATCTCTATCTATTTGTGGCTTGGTGACTTGTCAGCAAATGTTTTGATGAGTGGTCTCCAAACTACGGCTTGGGGGCAGCCAAATCACAGGCTGCCGATCAGCTCCTATGAGAAAATCGTTTTTACAACACTGTCGGCGCAATGATAAGATAAGCACTGTTACACGGGCTACAAAATTTGTCAATAAATGCAGGTTTCACACGCTCTGCCTTTCTCAGTCCCTCTCTCAACCAGCCCCCCTCCACACCACCCCCCCGCACACACACACACAGCAGAGTTGATGTATTACCTATTACGTCGCTCCGGTCATACTGTCACATGGCCCAAAGCAGTGGATGTTTTATGATGTTTGGGAAAATATTCCCCCTTAAAAATAACTTTATTATCAAAAGCGCCTTGAGGAGACAGCGTTGACTAAGATGCCAAGCCACAAGACAAGATGAGGGCCTCTACGAGTGGTACATTGTCTGTCACATTTCATGGGCTCTGACATTATAAAGGAAACAGCATTTGCGCCAATGGAGCAGAAATATTGTTATACGGGGACACAAAGCTCTTATAAATGTACTTCTCGATTACACATCTGCGACCTCCGCCGCCTCCGTGTCTTATTGTCGTCCATCCATTATTGTCACTTCTCTGTAGCCACCTCGGTTGAGGGATAACAAGGCCTCCAACTATAATGCCTGGGTGAACACTGGGAGCAGTGAGGAACAGTGGTTCATTTTCCCTTTTACATGTACATCCAATATCGATTGGAGAAACTATTGTAAGAACACCCCCCCCACACACACACACACACACACACACACACAGGCTGAATGGAAAGGCCGACGGCATGCGGCCAGGATACTTGCTTTTCCTTTGGGTTCATTTGAATTCTTGATTAAAAATATGAGGTTATCACTGATATCTCAATTTCACCTTTTTTTTTTTTTTTTTTTAGCTGTATACAGTCAAGTCCATAAATGTTCGGGCATGGAGTCAATTCACATTCTCAGCATCACCACAATGGATTTGTAATGAAACTTTTGAAATCTTGAATTTTCTGTTTAACTTTCATGTGCTATATATTTTAATTTATTATTTGACTAGAGTTTGTGTCTAACGTTATTGTGGATTACAATAATTTCAAATAAGAATAAACGGGAAAAAAAAACTCAAATTTTGGAAGATTAATCAGGCCAACTTTAATGTTATTCACTGGGGGCACTTGAAAAGTATTTTTTTGAGGTGTTGCTTGGTGTTGAATGTTTCAGAACCTTCTTTTAATACATTAGTAATGCTGCAATTCATTAAAATACACCTGGGTATTTGAAAGCCAGATGAAAATCTCTAAAGAAGGCATGACTATGATGTTATCACTTCTTCTACAATAATGACACCCCAAGCTTCCAAAGGGATGTAAAAGGTGCCCTTGTGTATACATTTGTATGCAAGCCCAAGTGAATGACCGAATATGTACACGCACTGCATTTGAAATTGCCCTCTTTCAGCCTAAGAGCCAACGGAGAAAAATCTGATTCCCGTCTCAAGAGAAATAAATGCAACAAAGGGTCTAAGGGAAAAAGTGGACGAGCAGATAAAAGTGACTGTGTAATGAGAGAGAGAAAGCAAAGTGCAAGCCATTTCAATAGACAGACAGCTTGCAATGAGGCCCGAATAAAAGCAATGACCTCGCAATGGCATCGGAGCAGCCACTGAGCCAGACGTTTACTGCATAAAGGCGTTAGCTTCTTCGGGGTGATATAATGAGGACAACACGCTCTTAACAACAGACAGAAACATTGGGGCTGACCTGCCCTGAAAACAATGTTAGTATCAAATTCACTTACAGTGGCTGCCCTGAAAACAATGTTAATATCAAATTCAAATTCACTCATAGTGGCTGCCAAGTCCATTGTTGGCAAAGACAGATAACGCCATGGCAACACGGTACCAGGGTGGATCGAGGACTTTGTCAATTCACCGTGAACTCATTTCACATTTTTCAGATACTTAAATACTATGAAAAGAGCTCATCTTTCTTGAACAGTTGCTCGTGTGCTAAATTGGCTGGCGTGTTGCTCTAAAACACCCGAGTGTCGCTCTGCGGATGATAATAGAGCCTTCCTGCTTTTGGCAGTTCCAATCCAAAGCATTGTCATTTTCTTGACCAGCGGCCAGAGTTATTATGCACGAGCCTCCATCATCAACATACCTCGATCACTCTCTCTACACTACCTCCCATCCTGCTTATGCAACCCATTTAGATTAATGGCCATTGCATCTTCCATACTCCCCTTTTCTATAGGGTGAGTCCTTACTGAGCTGGGCTGTTCACCAGCAAATCACAATATAAAATACATATTTTTGAATGAAGGGAGGCGGCCGGCGTACTTGGGACAACCCACCCAAGCGTATGCAAACTACACAAAGAGATCCAAGACTAGAACTTCTCAACTGTGAGCCACATGCGCTTATCCACAACAACCTGCTGCTACCATCATATTTTTCACGAGGGAAGTTCATGACACAAATAAAAACTTTGATATCTCTTCCGAGTACAGCATCTAAAGCCAACGCCGATACAAAAACGTAAACAGATCAAGACAAGACGAGACACCCACTCACCCTGGCTGTACTTTGTCTTGGGCTTTCCAGAGAGCACTACTGATTTAACGTTGGGGAATTGTGTTCATCAGGGACATGTCCCTTGCATTTTGTTCAGACATTTTGCAGCCCCCCAAAAAGCAATATTTGCTTGTTGGAATAATGATAATGATTTCAAGAGTGCCTTAACACCATCTTGTCCGCATTTTTAAGACTATATAGACAAAATACATTACCAACCCCACAAAAGAAAGTCCTAATATTGTTTAAAGATTCTTGAAGCTAAAAACAAACAGCTTTCCCTTTGAAAACGTGACCCAAAGATAGGAAATGAATGCAAATCAAGTTGAACCAATACACACAGTGGTTCCCATAGGTGCCTTGTACAGAGTCAGTAATAATAAGTCAGCCAGGCATCTCCGCTCATTTTTCCCTCAATAATGTCAATACTGTGAGCCAACAATAACTTTTCCCTTATCCCCAACAACTACTCTAGATATGTCCTTGTTAAAATGTAATATTCTTTGCACATTCAGCCATCTAAACCAAACACATCTTATTTATGTCATTCATTTGGTTGTGAGGGTTGCTTATATAGACCTTAGTAATCAACGTCATGTTCAAGTAGAAGAACAAGAACAAAAACACTGTCGGAAAAAAATCAATCATCCATTTTCTGAAAACTGGCCATGTTTTGTTCAATATAATGAAGTCAAACAGCATTTTTTAAAGCATGTTTTATATTAATCCTATGGGAAATTTATATTGTTTTATTGATTTTGAACTCACACTCCCCGCAAAAGTATTATTATGACAAAGCCAATCCCTTTACTTTAGCTGTTGACACATGTGTAAGTAAAAGTATACTGTAAGTATCGATCTCTTGTCTCAGATTAACCTTTTGTTTTCAGATTTCCTCACTGTTCCATTTACTTTAAGAGGGCAATGTACTCCCAGGTCACAATCAGGATCCCGAAAGGAACATTTCATTTGCTCGTCTCATACTTGCCTAAATTCAATATATTTCGACATGACAAACTTCCACCTGCATGCACTCACCTCCAAAATGCCAGAAATAAAATTGGAGTTAGAGGATGGACAGGTCACCAGTTAATGACAGATTAAACTAATGAATGTGTCATTTTACATTATAATGGGTTTTCATTGACTATTCTTCTTATTAAGGCTAATCTCAGCAGTGCTATGTAAAGCGTTGACTAGGATGCCAAGCCGCAAGACAAGATGAGGGCCCCTACGAGTGGTACACTTACATTTCATGGGCTCTGACATTATTACTCTGTTTCAGTTTACTGTATGCTTCAACGGATGCTTGCACTGGTTTTGAAAAATGGAGTGAATGGCAAGTGATGACATCAAGCAGAAAGCAGCATGCAGACATGTCTGAGCCATTTCCAACTGGGTATCTACACAAGCTCGCACTTTCTCATTTTAAACTTGGAACCGTGCCTGTATATCCGGCAGAGACAGACTATTAAAATAAAAGGAAGTGTTATCCATCCTCTCTATGTGTCTCTCCACACTTGAAAATGCTTTGGGTGGAAATTGCACTTGCGGCTTTGTTACCCTCATATCATCACCTGGCATCATGTCAATAGATATATTGTCCAATTATTTTCAGTCAATATGGTTGGAGTGCTATATAAAAGATGGATTGATGTTTAAAAAATATAGATAGATACAGCGCACCATAACATTTAAACACCTCTAGAATTTGGAAGCACACCAACTTCATGGCAGTTAGCCAGTCAGCAGACTTTCACTCAGCGTTTAAAGGATGAATGCCAAAATTTTCTTTGGCTGTTTTCGTGCTTTTTTTTCTATCGTGGGGTATGCAAGACTGTCTAGTGATGACTAAAAAGTCAAGGCATCACCCACAATCAGAGTATATTTTTGCTCTCTCATTAAAATCAAAGTGTCTGGCGTGAGCATGTTGCATGCTACTATCAAAGGTCTTAGCGATTGTCCCACGTATCAATGACCCATCGCACCTGATTTGCATGGTTGCATCTCGCTTATGAGGAGCTATAAGTGGCGCTTCCTCGGGTGACGAGCCTCATCACGCACAGTGAGGGCAGCCGACCGCCTGCACCTGTCATGCCTTAACTAGCAAATGGCAACTTTTATGAGATTTTACGCTCATCCCTAAATGCACGTTTTGCCTTTCAGCGGCTCCGTAAAACGTAGCAGTTCCTGCTCATTCATGCACGGATGACGAAGAGCGCAGCTGGCAATCAAGTTCACTTGAGGAGTTTGTGTATGGGTCACGATCAATGATGCCAGGAAGCTCACTTGCTTATTTGGCTTGAGTATGGAGAACACAACGAGAAGCTTGTATTATTGTATTTATTTGTTTGGAATGTTATGTTTGGAAATTGCGAACATGAACCAAAAGCAGGAAGTAATTGCCTGCAATTTGTTTCAAAAGGTACAGCTGGAACTGTCATCAACAAAGTCCAAAATCTAAAAAGAGTCTCAATCACACAAGTCCGGTTATCCAAGATATATTGACATTTACTATTTCCACCAGAGATTCAACTAACCAAGTTGCAGGTAAATATGTCAAACCACCAGGAAGTTCAGTCAGAGATGGGGACTTGAGTCACATGACTTGACTTAGGTTAAGAATTTTAGGCTTGGCTAAATCTTGTGCAAGGCTTAATTTTACTTTGACTTTGCTATTCAGGGGACTGGAATTGACAACATGTCTCAAAAGGTCTTACCAGTTGATAGCATTCTCAAGAAAGTGTCTTTAGTTTTTTTTTTAGTTTTTGTTTTTTTTTAAGAAAGGTTGTCCTTTTTGTGGGACTGGCGAACTGGCAAGATTCATCATAATAATAATCATAATAATAGACAATATAGAGACTGGATTGTGAATGTGATAGTACATGTAACTAATTAAGGTACAGATAGCTTTAATGATACGTGCTTATACAGAGTCAATCATTAACAATGCATCGTAAAATACACTACGCCATTTTCCACACTTCAGCTTGGTCTATAATTTGAGAAAATAACACGTGTGGACTGACCAAAAGTATACATTTTTGGAAAAATATGAAATTCACCAAAATGTGACTGAAGAGGTTTCGGCCCTTCGCCAACGATTTGTAACTGTGACTTACTTACATTTGAACCTCTTATAACCAGAGTAACTTGGGAAATACTTTTTATGATTTGAACATACTGTAAATGACATACTCTCACCTCTGGTTCTTCTGGTGGTTGTTTACAACAACAAACACAGCAAGTCTTAAATCTCAAGTCGCTACACAAAAGTCGAGTATGCCACCTTAAGGACATCATCTACCAGCTAACTCACAACTGTGCATGTCTACACCAAGAATTGCAACACGTACCGTGCTTCAATCTGAATGGATGAACGGGTCGTCAATGAGTAGAAAAAGCTCATCCGGTTATCTGTAGTGTCAGAGTGTAGCCTTTGAGAAGGTTAACGCCTCTCCTACCATGAGAGGTAAAGACGTAATAGGATCACAGGCTGGCCTCATTGCTGACATGCCCCACAAGACTATAAATAGATTAAAATAATGTTATTAGGCGACTGTATCACATCGAAGCTTTGATTGATTGTATTTGAGCCATGTCACCACAATGTAGATTTTCCTGGTAGTGCCTGATTGATATTATAGCAGGAGATAAAAACCGCCAAGTACATATGAACTCTTGAACCTCAGCTTGAATGCGGTTCAACTTGTCACTGCCCCCCACTTGACCGGCAGCATTAACGCTAAACAGTGGGAGGCGTCTTTTGAATGGGGCCCATCTTATGCTATCTTCAGTGACCAGAGATTGCTCAAAATATTTGAGGAATATTCGGGATGTTGCAATATCATTTTCATATCAGATAATTATGGATTGACCATGTAAATTAATTTGTTGTTACTCAGTATAGACCTACACATAACCACCAACATTTTTCCAGGTACTCAGTTTTGCTTTCACAAAAAAAAAAAAAAAATAGAGAACTCTGAAAACTAAAATCTGTCATGGCTTGTCCATGAAACTGTCACTTTCATCGTACAATAACCTTAACGCCTCCCCCAAATCCAGATATCTTCGAAAACAAAGATGTTATACGTCCTTGAAATTGATAACCACACTTGGCTTATTAGCAAAATACTTGAAGACCCCATATGTCTCCCGTAATTGCCCATGCAAATACTAATGATTTTTGCTTCATGGTGCCAATAGAATTACCTTTGCCTTTTTATTTCTAATAGAGCGATTTCCTTCTCTACCCCTCGTTATTTAAAGTATATGAGGTTGGAATTTCCCGTTCCAAGGTCTGACCCTGCTTAACTTTCCATATAAGATCAAATTAACCATTCGCATCTCCTTTAATACACTTTACAATTTTACTTGCACCATAACAGGAGGCCAAAGGCAGCAAATAGACCATTTAATCTATCACGGTTTCAGGGAGACCATCACCACTCAGATAATCTAGCTATCCATCTTATTCAAGGTAATGTTGACTGATGATTGTCAGTGGCACGGAATCCTTACAGGAGGCTGTGGTTGAATTTTCCGGCAAAGCTTCTGCAGCCTGGCCGCGCTCGCGTCCATCATATGTGCACTGACAGATGTCAAGTAGCATCCCGCTTCCATACAAATGAGCAAAGCAACTTTCTATCCAGAAAGTATCTTCCAATGCTTTATCAAAACAAAAAAATACCTAAGATTGAGTTTCCATCTTGTGTCTCAGGCTTGGGAGAGTCACAAGTAAAATGAAGAGGAGATGAATGCTGAGTGAGCCACTTGATCCACCATGCTGCACCACACTTTGGTCTGTGTGTGAGTGTGTCTGTGTGGACGTCAAATGCTAATAGCTTCCATAGGAATACGATAACAAGGACTGCACACAGAGAATGGCAAATGTGAACTGGAGCCCACTGGGGGAACTAGCAAGCACGAAAGGTACTCGGTGCCTTACTGTATACAGTGAATCCTCACAATTTTATGAGCTGCAAAAACTGGCCCACCAAAAATATTGTACATAATTACCTATAGCTAGATTATCTCAATTTAAGCAAATATAAAGTGGAAATAAATAAATGAAATAATGCTTACATGCTGTAAGGATGGATTAATGTCATTTCAGTTCATTTCAATAGAGAATTTTGATTTGAGTTGTACCATCAGGGAAGCTCTCAAGTATAGTATATTATAAACAGTGCGGTTTAAAGTCGTATTTTGGCAAATTCAGGAGTAATTGAGCAGTAAAGACATCCACCTGTCAGTTTACAAGCGCTAATAAAATCCAGCAAACACTCGGACGAGGCTCGTGAGATTCTTTCTCAAAGCTGCTGGCATCTGAAAGCAACTGGCTTAGAACGTTAAAACCTTGACCCCAGCGTAAAGACGCGAGAAATTGTCGTACATGTAAAACTGTACTGAGCTGAGGGAGAAGTAATGATGTGGAATGCATTATTTTCTTAATCAGCTCTGGCACCCTGTGACAGGACGCGCCAATATGTTCAGAAACCCTCTGACATCTGGCTATCATTTTGACACTGTTATAATAATGTTTCGCTTAATTACATTGATGTTTGTAAAGCTCATTATAATACTGTATCATTCCAGATGGAGTTAGTCACAGCTGTAACGGATGTCGTTAATATGTTGATGAACTGTTTGCGTTGAGCAACTCCAGTAAAAATGCATAGAACATTATAAATGTGTG
This sequence comes from Syngnathus floridae, assembly GCF_059516105.1. Lineage (NCBI taxonomy): Eukaryota > Metazoa > Chordata > Actinopteri > Syngnathiformes > Syngnathidae > Syngnathus > Syngnathus floridae. Next base: position 7,041,837 of record NC_142418.1, on the reverse strand, counting down.
CTAATTCTAAATAGATTTATTGCTGATTTAGAGCAACCACTTGTGTCTGAGTAGAAGTTCTTTGAAGGTTTATCAACATAATGTCTATGCTAATTTTTTGCTAGATCGTCATTGGCGTTCCATTTTAGATCCAAGCATTTGGATAGAAGACTGTTTGGAGAAATTATATCCTGTAGTTTGGTTGAACATTTCGGTCTTTAAATGCACAATGTGTAACGAGTCAGTTTTTCAGTAAAAATGTAATTGGGAGTGAGCATACTGTGCCTTTTATTTGGAGATGTGTAAAAGAGTTTGGTTTTTTTCATTTCCTCAAAAGGATGTTGTATAATATTCTCCCATCTCCTCACACTTTGACAGTGAGAACAGGTGCTAAGGAATAAGTTTAAAATTTCTTTTGTTCAGATGAAGTGTGTTTCAGTTTAATCAGAAGAGGCAAAACTCTCAATAAAGTTCTTGAGTTGACGAAAAGTCCTTAAATACTTTAACACCAACTTCAAATCTAGCAATCATGCAATAAGAATATAACACTGGTCAACTAATTATTACTGAATGCTTTGATCGGAATTTCAAGTACCTACACTTTTCCGGATTGGATTTTTGCACTGATTCAAAATCTACCCTCATTTTTATTCTCTTGCTAGCACATCAGGTTTTCTCCATAATAATTTCATAATACAATTATGTAATATAGTATTATATTTTGTAATATTTTATGAAAAGAGTAGCAGGTTCAGGAGCAATTGGAAAATTTGGGGACACATCATAGCTATAATTTACAAAGCATGGTAAAATCCGTATTGCGCAAGTATTTATAGGGCAAATTTTAAAATGAAAATATCTTAACCATTGTTGCTATTTAAATTTTTTAGTCAAAAAAATCTTATGGTTGCAAATGTTAGCAAATATTTCCGATTCAAATTAAAACATGCAATGTTTTCAAATCGTGTTTTTTTTTTTTTAGTAATATTGTCATAATACTAATCATGCTAAATTTGGTCATGGTAATAGAGTGATGTGAAACTTGTACATTCATCACTGGTCACATCTTTCATATTTTCAGTTAGTATTACTCTAATGTACAAGCCTGCAAAAAAAAAAAAAAAAACTCAGTGCATTGGACTGTATCAAGATGAGTGCTGGAGGGGAAAATGAGTGCAAAGTGTTTCCAGGAGAGTGAAGAAAAAAGATCCTACTTCACTTTCAAGGCTTTTCTTTATGAAAAATTAACTCTGACACTACGGAAATCGAAAATCATGGCTCCTGCTAAAGTGTGTGTCGGCGTACACTGGCGCTGGTGTGCAACCATGCGTGTGTGAGTGTGTTTACAGGGATGAATACATTTATTTTTAGTGTCCATGACATTGAAATAACAAAGTGGGATAGCAAGTGTAATGATACTAATATCTGTATACACAAACCCAAAATGTGTGCCAAGCATGAGTGACCTTGGGGAACTTGGGTTTGGGTTACTTGAATTTGGTACCTTTGCTGCTTTTTCGCTGTGCTCTTAATTATGTTGTACCTCTTACAATTGACATAAGTGCTGCTCATGTGGCATGTTTTGTAATTACCTTTCACTAGAGCATTGAGTGAGCACCACGATAGATTGAGCATAAAATAGCAACCAATGTTAGCAAACTAACTTTCAAAATTGCAAAAATCGCTTGAGTCGACTAGTTTGTTTGTTTTCCGACTAAAATCACCAGAGTGCGTAATTCTTGGAGCTTGACCCAGGATATGAAGCTGACCAGCGTGGGGTCTTGGTATGTTGGGACCCACATTGTTCCAATCACTTGCATTGAAGTGGGGCTATACTGGATGTCAAATTTTTAACAATTAGATTAGATTAGATTAGATTAGATTAGATTAGATTAGATTAGATTAGATTAGATTCAAATGTATTGTCAACGTACAGCACAAGTACAGTACAGCGAAAAGAACTTTGACATCCAACCAGAAGTGCAAAAAGCAGTAAAGTGCAGAGTAAATAGAATACTGAGCAGTAGGTACAGTGCAATCAGGTAAATATGAGGTGAGTTATACTATGCGGGATAATAAAACAATTACAGTCAATCAGTAAAGTTTTTTGTGCCCTGGGCCTGAAATGCCTCACTAATCAGACAACACACAGATGGTTGACTACTGACCAGATGCTGTTAATGACAGGTTGACCTTCTGATACTTTTTCAAAGGTGTCATCATCATGGTGAAAAGATTTATAGCAGTGGCGCAAACGATGAACCACGGTTATGTGGGAGGGTTCACTGTTCGTGAAAAAGATTAAAATGCTAAGTGTTCAATGCTTGCTAACTGGATTTGAACTGCTGAGCACTGAGAGGGCTTTCATAGAGACCTGTGCGTGGCTGCCATCTTGGCAACGCTTGCCTCATCAGCGGCTGTGTGATGTGGCAAAGCGACGCTCACGTGCGTTCAGGCCGAAGGGAGCACTCACGCAAACAGATGAGGATTGATGTCGTCCTCTGTGTCGCCTTGGCAGACGGACCCCCCTCCCATTCAGTTCATCCTCTGTGTCGCCATCTCTCAAGACTTTGGCTGGACTGTTTCCCAGCATGCTTTGGAAAGCCCTTTCAGAAAGGCCAGAGCTCGCTGTTTGGACTCTTATTTAAGATAAGGGCTACTGGATACAAATTACTTTCTGGCTATTTAGTTTTAGGCTAAAGTGTCTGCTTGTTTTTTATATCCTTGGACTTTTCCTACCCAGCCCTTGTTCTTTTCTTCTTGTTGTTTGGTGTCTTAAGAGGCCGCTGCCTTCTGCTGCGTTCTCTGAATTAAGTCGTTTCAATTGAATTTCCTTCTTCATATGACTGTGAAATGTTTAGGCCACCACGAGCTTCGTTGTTTATTTTGTCTATATTTTATTTTTATTTTTGGGGGGGTGAGGAGGGTCATGCTATTTATTTGTCTTGGTGTCATTTGTTTGTATTTTAAAAAAAAAAACACGGCATTTGAACACTTATGTGCACATTATATGTTCTTAAGTATACTTTCCGCTAAATATTTAATTATACAGACACACTAATGCAAGGACATTTGCATCAACCCAACAAAATCATAGAGTGATCCCATCATTGCATATAAATGAAATAGAATAAATGCTATCGAGCAGCCAGTGCCTGTATACGGTTGGAGAGTGACTGCACTTGAAGCGAATGAGTAAGGACAAGGATAATTTTATGAGGGCTCAATAGAAACAGGAAGAAATAGAATACAATAGAAACAAGACACACTGAACACAGGGCAGAACAACAAAATTAAAACATTAGGAAGTCTTTTCTTAGCAAAGCAATTTACATGTCAGTGAGGTACACACTGAAAATGTCAAGGGAAAAATAAGTCAGCGATTTTACCACAAAATATTCAGTTGTTCATTACAGTTATTATAGCCATTAGTAATGCTCACAAGTGAGAAGGAGAAATTCAGTATACCCAAGCACAAAGAAACTGTTTGACATTACCAGTAATGTGTGTGAGGCGAAGGTTTGCTTCTCCAGTTAGACAGTAAGCAAGATTAAGAAGTGTTATCACTTATTTGGTTATGACATAGGAGACAAATTACATTTAATATAAGACTAATCCGAGCAGAGCGACTAGAACAAAAAAATGCACTTAAAGCAGCTAAATTGTTTATAAAAAAAAAAACAATAACAATAATAACATTTTCATGACACGCTTGATCAAACGATCAAGAATTAAGACGACCATGGGTGAAGTTAAGAGGTTGAATGAGATGGGTGGCTTTTTATTTTATTTTATTTTGTTTTATTTTATTTTATTGACATTAAATGGTGAAAGGAGTAATATCCAAAGAAAAAGAACAGCAGATTTGGACAGAGTGGCACGCATAATGCAATCACATCTCCTGGCTTTAGACAATAAATGACACCCAGAGAGTGAGCACACAAATGGCTTGTTCACCACCAACGTAAAGCCGCGAATCATTGCACGCTGGGGAGAATGTCAATGTTCAAATGCCCATGACGTCACCTCACTTCATCTTTATTTAGTAGCAGCTTTCAAGCCAATGACTAAGGCCCACCGCACACCGCACGATGGTGCTGAATTTGACCGAACTGGAAAATCACTAGAGATCAATTGACAAAACAATGAAAATAGCTTGAATGCAGATTTATAGCCTTATTCACTGTCACCGTAGTTTCAACGTGATAAAACGTGGGTGGACTCCCTGTAGTTGATAAAGGTTTACGAAACTAAGACCACAGGAGGGAACATTTAGGCCAAACAGCTTGCTGAGCAGCATTGTCAGGAGTTTCAGGTTAATTAATTTGTGACAAGCAAACTAATGTGACAAGCAACTAACCTCAATGTTGCGATGATTTCGAACTCTCTGTTAGTTTAATAGAAATAACAAGTTGAAAAAAAAAATATTTTCCAAATAATTACATCTCTCATAACCTATCCGATTAAATATTACAGTTCCTTTGTGTCTCATGTACACTGCAGAGTTGCCAATAGCAACCAGTTTAGTGGTTGAAACAGCTGGTGGTGTTAATAAATTGGACGACTTTGTTTTGTGTGTACGCATGTGTGTTTACTGGGCGGTAGCAACATAGATAAGTGGAACTGTGGAGCTCAGGGTCCAGTCATGCATAACACAGAAACAGCAATCGAACAGAGGCGGAAAAACAAACCACCGTGACCCAAAAATGGAACACCTGCTATCAAACTCGACGTGTTTCAGTCTCTGGTCCGCCATAAAGAATTTCATGCAAGCATGTAAAAAAGGTTCAGGAAAACATGCAATCCTCGGGTTAATTAAAAATCACTCAATCGTCTGTGGTCAAGTTTAGAGCTTCCACTGTATGTTGACAACATCCACCTTCACCACCACACCAGCTGCTCTATTTGCTGTTGTTCCCTACAGATACAGATTGCACTTAACCTATAATCTCATGTTAAAGGGCATCATGGAAATGACAACGGTGCTCCCCAAGCCAATAAAGAAGAGCAGGAACCCCTCAAGAGTCCTACCTGACAAGAATTTTAACTGGGGGTAATTTCAAATAATTATGCCTCTTTTGTTAGATGGCAAAAGGTGATCATAGCTCACGGGAGGGAGTGAAGCCAATGGAGATTAACTTTGATACCAAAAGCAGGCACAGGATTTTGTCAGGATCCTTTTTTGAGAAGGTTAAATATCTTCAGAATGTATCACTATGAGGTAGATTAGGGAAAATAAATAATGATGATGTCAAAAATGAAAATGGAGTACACTCATCATCAGCCGCAAAAAGACCACTGTGATTAAATTTATTATTATGACTAGTGGTAACGGAGATGACAAAACATAACGCGAGTCGTGCGTTTTAATAAAGTTTTTGTTTTGTACTGTATACACTTTTGGTATTGTTTGTGTGTGCCTAAAAAGTAGGTGGCATGTTTCAAGAAACTCTAGAAAAAATGTTTTTTTTACACTAGCATTATTTTATTCAAGGGTGAAACCAAAATTAATCCAATTTGAATGAAGCTGTGAATCTTCAAATTTACTTTTGTTGAATCCTGCGCTTGTGTTAGTGGTTTTGCGTTTGTGTCACAGTGTCCCGCCTTTCCCAATATGTAACAAATCTTCAATGCGGAAGAAAAAAAAAGGGCTCATTTCATGGAAATGTGCTTTTGTGGGCAAATGAACGTTTTGTTCAGATCTTTCAACCAGCAGGGTAAATACTGCGTGTCCTCATTAGCCTCATTCCGCTAAACCCTTGCTTTGTTAATTGACATAAAAACAAGCGCTTGCTAATGAAAGAGAAGCTAACGTTAACCGACAGCACACTGAAACTTATGTTCTCAGTCTCACAGTGTCTGTGTCTTGATTTAGATTTTTTTTTTGCAGATGTAAATTTTCAAGATTAATCGTGCACAGCTACAACATACATGCGTGCTTAGGATTCAAGGTCATTTCCATTGAAGAGCACTATAGTATTTGTATTACTTGCATCATCCAGATGACATCAGTGTAATGACAAAACATCAAGAAAAGTGGACAGTGTCAGAATGAAGAGGTTCTGTTTCAGCCTATGGGAAATAACAGTGTTGATTTACTCCCGTGGGAAGACGAGAAAAGAGAGTGTCTGCCTGTAACCTTGGAGACAAAAATGAATTTTTTTCTGATCAATTTTAGTTTGGGTTTTTTTTTTCGAAATGATGTACCCAGATTGTTTGTTTGAGACGTACAATGAATACCAGCTGGCAAGATGTAAATTTGAGGGACATCTCAGTGTTTGCATGAGCGTCAAAAGTTTGACTTCTAAACCATGCTCAAATACTCACACAGTTTTGTGAGGAGATGTGTGTGTCTCCTCTGTGGGATTTTGTTTGACTTGTTGCGATGGTGACAAACGCTTAGGAAGAGAGTGGTGGAGAGAAATGCCAATTATTGTGTGTGGTGGTGGTGTTGGGGGGGGCTGCAAAATTGTTAATCTCTTTCCCACATGGGACCAGATGACGCAGCACAAAGCCCGGCACACACTACAATGACCACCAGATTCGGTCAGGTGCCAAAACATCCCAGATGATGCAAAGAGTGATGGCGGCTGCCAAGGAACGTCGTTGCATGCCGACTTCACAAGGGGATAAGCGAGAAAGACTTCAGCGGGGGAATATGTGTGGATAACTAGGCAGAGATCAATGACTCCCATTTGTCCATTAAAGCCCGTTAAAACACTGTTGACAAACCCGCTTGTTAAGTTTCTCACCGGCTCATTTGTCTGGGAACTGATCTTAATAGTGGTGTTAAACTTGTAGATAAATGACAATAGCAGACGGTAAACCAAAATAAAGCTCATACTTAGTTGTTGCTCAGCTTGCTTACTACACTTGCAATGTTTATTTTTATTTTTGTTATGTATGTGGTGGAAACAATCTGGTTAGTGTTCCAAATAGCAAGACGTATGTTTTATGTCGTGGTCGGGACACATTATTTTATACCCACGGATTCATCTTTGGTTTGTGAATATGTTTATGTTGTTAACGTACGTTCTTTTAGTCTTTTTTAATAAGATACTTTTGCTCTTCTTGCTTTGCCTTTGAACGTCGCCTTAAAATAGGATACGTGTCAATTGATAACTCCCTCTGTACGGAAAAACTGTTGGATGTGTTTTTCCTAACAACTATCCAGCTAAAGGAAACGAAAGGGGAAACACCATGTGACCAATTACCCGAAGCGTTTAGCCATGAAAAATTAGGTTACCCTTATCCTCAGTTTACAAGAATTTACAATCTACTGGGTTGGGGATTTAGAGCGTTGCTAATATTTGTAATCAGTCGGCTTGTGAAGTCCTTTGAGACTTTTGTGATTCATGGGTCTACAAATGAACTTGACTTGACCATTAAAATTATAGTTAATGGCGTTATCATTAGTAAAGTCACATTAGAATTAAAAAAAAAAACAAACAACCTCCTGAAAATCTATTTATATATGTTAAATTCTATACAGCCATTACATACAGTATATCATATGCCTCACGCACAGCTGATTCCAAAAAAACAAAAAATCCTCTTCCAGTTCGGGGCATCGGAAGCTACAATCACCGTCGAAATTACACACAGCACCTTCATGTAAATTAATGTTGTGCCGTTTCATATCCTTTCAACTGGGGCTCTCATCCATTGACGCAAAGCACTGATGAGCTTAATAGTGCTTTGATTAACCTGACTTCTCTCCTGTAAAGAACCCGGAGTAGGTGAAAAACACCAAACCACAACATTTAAAGTCATTTTACACTTGCGCAGAACATGTCTCAGCACAACACGAGAACACGGAGGGACACAAAACCTCAAGGTCCACACTGCCGCCAGCCCCCCCCCCCCCTCCCCCCCTCCTTCTCTTGCCTCTTGTTTGCTGCAGAGGTTTCTCTCGTCGCTATGGTAACTTCGGTTTCCTGCCAAAACCACTTTCACTGCACCAGAATTGACACTCGTCCTTTCTTAATTTCCTCTTTTCCCACTCGTGCTCAACTGCGCCATTTCCTGTTTTCACCTATGCCTGTCTCAAAGTTGCGGGGGGGGGGGGGTTCATGGATAACAATTAAAAACCATCAAACTCAAATGGGAAATGAGCCTGAGATAATGAAGGATTTACGGTGCATTGTTTGATGGCTCATGCTTCAACTATCAACAAGCAGGAGAACTTACTAGTATTGAAGGAATCATGAATCGGTGACATTCATTTGAAGGATGCTTCATTATTTGTATATAATGAGATGAATTTTGATTAAGCTCAGAGTGAAGCTGTTTCAACACTTTGCTGTGACTCGAGAATGTTGATTTTCTTATTAAATTGTGACAGGATCATTAAATCCAGATCATTAGAGCATGATTCACGTTTCCAGATTGCCACAGCCTGTATGACTATAACCAGCACATACAATACAGTACACATGAGGAACTTCCATTTATTTCTAAAAAGGCATAGTTACTTAGAATTCAATCAGACAATCCAAATTCAGAAACATTTGCAAAATGTAACATTACAAGTCCTTTCTGAGGCCTTAGGAATGTCAAAACAAAACAGGTTTCACTATTCTTTGACCTTGCTGTCTAAATAAACTGTCACTTAGCAACTATCACCATTGGGAATACTGAGTGGACACAAGCGGAGCGACAGACAATACTTCATAAAAGACACTGTGACGTACACACAAAAAAAAAAACTCTCACAGTTCCCTCAGACTATTGGTTTTGCAAGGGAACCTTGTGTATCCTCTCACCGACAGCAGCCGTTATAATTGCGTATGGTGGCCATAGCCTGAGAGAATCTTGGCCAGAATTTTGATGTGTAACCTAATGAGGTCTGGGAAACCACCCGAATGCAATCCGTTTTTTTTTAGTTCATGGTTTCAATCGAGGAAGGGGCACGGCGACTCCGAGGACGAGACCCCTCTCTGTTTTACACAAAGACTAGCACATAAAGTGCTATTGCACGGCAAGCTAATCACCCCCGAGCCGAGCGGGCAATTTGGTCACAAAGTGAGATTGGAGAATTGGTTGTCAAATAGCAATTGTTAGCGTTTTGAATTGTGGACTTGAATATGAATAAAGTTGTCATTGTTGAGTACAGAACATATTCACTGCAACCGATAATGAGTTGAAACCCTCTGTGCAGTTTGTATGGAAATAAGTTGATCCTTTCACAAAGTGCACTTGTGGAATATACTGGAATCTCAAATAAAACTTAGAAGTTTAAACCATTATCATACGGTGTATTTCAGCAAATTTTGCGGACTCTGTCACTGAACATCTTAGTCTTGGTGTTCGGCTCTTCCTCTTAGCTCCTCTCAATGGCACGACAAATATATTTTTTTGTCCTTAAAAAACGTGAAAATATAATGCCATTTTTTTTGCATGTTTGTTCTCTCTGGCTGGTGACTAAGTTGACAATAGGGCCTAATGGAAATGGGAATTGGAAATTTAGTTATGAAGTGTTAGAAGGATGTTTTTTTTTTTTTTTACATAAACATTCAGAACTGAAAGGAAACAAAGGCAAGATTGTTTTGTGGGTAGTGCAACTAAGATCTCCATTTATATGCTCCCCAGACAGATTATCTGTGTTCATCACATTCCCCATTAATAATGAGGTATTTTGGGACTCCCATCAATTTGAAATATGCATGTCCAGTTTCCCTGCACAACTAAAAAAGGGGTTGTTTTCCTGACTCATGGGGTTGTTAACCAACTTGCTGGGTAGCTGTGGACTCAGGTTGAGTTCTGTTCCATTACAAGTTTGATCTAGTCCATGACTAAATTGGCCCCCCAAAAATTCGACATTCAAAAAAACTGCACATGAGACGCCAGATAAAAGATAACAACTTGGAAAATTCTAAAGTTGGTGCACTCAAAAGTCCAGGTACCCCACTACTATCTGACAAACAGCCAAGCTTCACTAATATCACCGACCTGCATCTACATAACAGACACATAGCATTTCCCTCACCCACAAATTTAACTGAAAGGCCAGAAAAGAAGTAATGAGATTCTCGTTTTTCTCACTTTATATTGCCCAATGGCTGAATCGTGATCAGTGTTGAACTTGCTTGCACTACACGAAAGATGACATATTGTTTGCTCACATTTGGCTCAAGTTGCACGGCAACCGCACACCATCTTGTGCTTCACAGACTGCAGTCATCCACTCCATCCTGTCATTTTCTCCAATATGTAACAGCGCAATGTGGCACAGCAATATGTTTGTCTGCTTTGGTATGTGTGTGATGGAGTGCCTTTATGCATGACGGCTGAATTTTGCTCATTTCCATTAGCGGCTGGCTGACTGGCTGTACCGCACCGTCACCCGCTGCGTGATTGCTGTGTCCCAGAACATAGTGTAGTCAAACTTTACCTTTTTTTTCCACCTGAGATGAGCATCTTTGCAATCATTTGTAAGGTGTAATGACTAGTTTAGCTTTAGGTTTATTGGTTGTTGTTTTTATTATCCTGTTTGGTTTCACATTGGGCACAATGTGGTAACATAATCAAAGAGTATTTAAAATTAAACATAAGAATTTACCAGCAGTAAATGCAATAGTAGCTAAAGGATTCTCAAATGCTCCAATCTGTTCTTTTTAGGATCACTTATTTTTCTTGGTAAGTGAATGATGCAGGTAAATTTTGCCATTCAGCTCTTGCATGTTTTACGGAAAGTACTGAAAATCCAAAAAGTGGGAAACATGCATTCAAAAGTTTGGAGAAGGTTCAAATACCGTATTTTCCGCACTATAAGACGCACCTAAAACCTCCAATTTTCTCAAAAGCCGACAGTGCGCCTTATAATCCGGTGCGCCTTATATATGGACCAAGATTGAGCCACTACAGCAGGCGTGTCCAAATATATGGATTTATATATGGACAAAGTTTTAAAATGGGCCATTCATTGAAGGTGTGCCTTATAATCCGGTGCGCCTTATAGTGCGGAAAATACGGTAAGTTCACCTGTAAAAGTTAGGATGCATTTTAAGATCATCTACAAATTGATCTGAAAGCCCAGTCTCCCTAACTTTTGTAAATAGTTAGTATTCATTAAGCTTCTAGAGTGAAATGCTTCCCACTCTTAATTAGTACCATTGTAGTATTTCTATATTTGGATCAACATCTGTCTAATATCACATTTGGTATCACAACAGGCACAGTGTCTGCCAGAGCCATAAGCACCTGGTTCCAACCTTCAATTTAGCCCTGTCACAAGCATTCTCTGGAGGCCATTTTGGTGAAAGAGAAACATGGTGTTCGCTTGAAACCGCAGACAAAAGTATGTGTTTATAACAGAGAGAACTTGTTCAACACCTCAGCGGCACGTAAATTGCACATTTTCAATCAATGTCCAACTGTGTCATCTTCTATCGGCGAGGCCAACCACGTGGATGCTAATGAGTTCTTGCATCTAAACAGCAGGTTGTGGTTGAGAGTTGGCCCTCCATCCACACATTGACAACCAACGGCACTCACGTTGATTATAATGGAGCCACATGAGATTTAACCACTCCAGATATTTGGAATAAATGAATTTGTGATGATCATAATAGAAAAGTTAACATTTGTGCAACTTGTGATATCAGCGAGAGTAAACGAGAAATCATATTTACAAGTCATGTCTCCAAGGTAGCAGAAGCTGTCCACCACCTCGTACATCTCCGAGGTGGTGGACAGCTTCTGCTACCTTGGAGACATGCTTAACAGTGATGGTGGTGGACCTAGCAGTGACCACAAGGGTGAGAAGCGGGTGGAAGAAATTCAGGGAACTCATGCCCTTCTTAACATCTAAGGCCCCATCCCTGAAGATTAGAGACCAAGTGTACTCAGCCTGCGTCAAAAGTAGTATGACGTACGGAAGTGAGACATGGGCCCTGAAAACAGAACACGAAGACAAACTAAACAGAGCAGAAATGAGGATGATCAGATGGATGTATGGTGTGTCAATGAGGGAGGAAAAGACCAGTGCAGAGCTGAGAAAGAAGATGGGAGTGGAGGCCATTGTGGATGTGGTGAGGAGAGGCAGACTGCGATGGTACGGACATGTAGTGAGGAAGGACGAGAACGACTGGGTGAAGAAAGTTATGTCGTATAACGTAGAGGGAACAAGACCCAGTGGCCGACCTAAAAAGACCTGGCAGGCGACCGTGTCAGCCGACATGAAGGCACTCGGCATCAATCACGAGATGGCCATGGACCGTTCCCGGTGGAAGAAAGCCATATCAAGAACCCAGTCCAACCCAGCGGCGCCTGGAAAACAGACTTTAAACCGATGATGATGATGATGATGATGAAGTCAAGCCTGATATTGTTTTTTGCTTTAACTGCATAGATGCCCTGCTGGAATCAATGTTCTTGCTCAACTAGCGTCCCCCCACTACAAGGTTTGCGGCACAATTTATCAGTTCACTTTTTGTAATATTTTAATGGACTGGTTGAATCCCCCTCTTTGATTTTTTTAAACTTGTATTTCAATTCCAGTGTTATATTGTGCAGAGGAATTTAGCCAGGAATAAGTGCATGATGACAGAAGATTGAGAGTTAATGGAACTTCTGCTGGTTATAGTCAAGTAGTGTGGAGTACACTGCTTCAAAAACCCACTGTAGTATTTTGCAATAATGACAAAGCAGCTGAATTCAGGGTAGAATAATTTCATAAAGTTCAATCATGAAAACCACAAATTATCGAAGGCAAAATATTTTTTGTTATAGTAAATCAAGTGTTTGGACATTTTGTGTGAAATCCTACCTAAATTATTGTGTGAACAGTGATTCATTTATATAAAAAAAAAAAAAAGACTATAATAAGGCTAAGCTGTTATGACCATAGTAAATTATGCTCGCTGTATTTTAAACATGTTGGACAAGGAAGAGTACTCCCATAGCGTATTCAAACCATACTATAATGCTACCCAACTAATAGAAAAGCTGTTGCATTTCCTTTTTGATTGCATGTTATTTGATGGAGAACGCAAGCCCTACCCTTGACGGCAGTTGTCTATGACGTCATGGCAATCCCCTGACGCGATCGCATGGGAATTACACTACATGGCAAAATAATCCATTCCATTTATTAGCTTGTGTTTATTGATCTCCATGTGAGATGACCTGCAAGTAAGCATCCCTCATCTACCAAAAGTGATACTATACATCATGTTAATAAAGGGTGTGTTTGAAATATTGATTGGAACTTGTCCATGTGTATTCATCTAGAGCACTTCTAACATGACCAGGACTCCATAAAGTCCTGCCCGTGAGCCATTTATAACATCCAATCCATATACCGTATTTTCCAGACTATAAGCTGCTACTTGTTGAACAAGCTTTGAAGCCTGCGATTTACAGTACAGTGCGGCTTATCTAAGGACTTTTCATTATTTTGATGATATTGTATAAATTGTGCATATTCTCTTACATTAAATTAATTATTAAAGCATTAAAACACTTGCAGTTTATAGTCCGATGTGGCTTTTATAGGAACAAAACAGGATTTAGTACGGCTGACTCATCCTGGCACTCTTGCTCACAAAGCTCTCTAATTTTGCAGTAGTCTCTTAATTTCAGAGCAGGATATAAATACATGATGTTTTAGCCTGTTTGATAAATTAAGAATGTCAACATGGCCATTTTAGTGTTTGACATTGCTGTGTGTGGCCCTCGGAGGAATAAGTTTGGACATTCCGTTGTAGACCTTGCCATAGGAGGATAACAGGGATGGTCAATCACAAAGTATAATAGAAACTGGATAAAGGGGACAAAAAATAATCTGGATCACAAAAATGAGAGGGAAAAAGGTGACAACCAAGCGGAGAGCAAAGCAAAGCCAGAGGCAAAGTCACCACTGTCATTTCCGCGATGGCTGCATTGGTGGGTGGGCAAGTGACTGGTGGAGACACTCAACACCTCAGAGCACAGCCAACAGCCCAGTGACGTGACCTTTGTGACTTAAGTACCACTTTTGCTTGGACTTCCATCCCCAAAAACTGGTTCAAATAGCCCCGCGGATGTGAATTAACAAAATTGCTCAAGCCCATTACAAAAAGACTATAATTATACCAAGGCAGCTGTCGCAATGACATTGTAGTCGAGGAGTGCAGGACCCTCACAGCAAAAGAACCTTTACTTTCTTACTGTCATATGTATTCGTCTTATGGTCATCTGGGTAATCCTCAGGCCCCGGCAAACTCAAGGCAAGCTCTGTCTCATCACCAAAGACAATCAAGCGTATCTTCATGTTTCTTGCTGAATGGATTTTTTCCACTTCCATTTTAACAGAAAAATTGTCCAAAAGAAAAGAATGTTCTTCTCTTTTTATTGAGGCCCTCGACCAAATTCCTTCTTTTGAAAAAAATAGAAAACAAATATATATGTGTGGCAGTAATTGTAAGCATTATTTCATGGCTGAAATTACTTTCAGCGCAAATAAAGGTTTAATGACAGTTGCACAATACATGTGCTATCTTGTCTTCACACACTGCATCTTTGTTGCTGGGGCGAGGTAATCTTCTTAATCATGGGGGGATTCTCACAGGAAGGTATTCTAATAAACCCAACTACCCCACCTTCCGCCGTTAGCAGTGACAGATATTAGTTTGGGAGATGGGTAGCTTAAAAAGTCCGCTGCATCATACAGGACATGATGTTCTTTTGTACCCCAAAGGTGTGCCGTTTGGGAAGTAAAATAGCCATCTCTTATGAATGTATATTTACAACTAAAAAGCTATAAAATTGTTAATGTAGATGTTTCCTTCAAACAAGTAATGGACAGTTTGGGATTTTTGATTATTAAGAGCCTAGCCTTTAATTGCCAGACATTCCGTATGGTGTTTGCCTCCACTGTGATATTTAACAAGCTGTCTGCAGGCTTGTGAGTGGCTAGAGAAGTAAAAGTCATTAGTGTTCCTTATTCCATATTTCCTCTGTGCTTGAGGGAACGTCATTAGCACTGCACCCTATGTCAAAAGCGCCTTTGCACTGGTTCAATTGCTTTCCATGCGCTTGTGTCATTCATTTCTGGAGCGCCTTGGCACAAGGGAACCAGCTGAGATAAGGTCGGATCACAAATGAAGAGGTCGGCTGTTTTCGTTTGAGCAACGGGTCAACGCGGGCCCTTTTGGTTGTCTGGGCGATCAAACACACGTAGTCGTATTCAGGACCTCCGTGACTGCTTGCGGTCGGTACCAGTAGCAAAAGATGGCTCATGTTCGACATATGCTTAAATGAGTTTCTTGGAATGCGACAGAATGATTTGTTTTACTTGATGAGGGCAAAGAGTTAAGCACATCATTCCTCCGTGATTCCATTTGGGTGTTTGCATAGTTGCACAATCTTGTTATCGTTGCAGAGGAAGGGGCTACAAAATGAGGTATCGTCTCAATTTGCCCTTTGCTACTTGAGCAAAACACCAGCAAAGACTATTTGCCGTATGAAGAGATATTTCAATGAATTTTTATGCTCAAATCGAAATATAGACCTTGCTGAGTTTTTTTTTTCATGTTAAATTACATTCCTGAATTATAGTTACTCCCACTTGGCCCTGAGTTTGTTGTCATAAATATGTTTAGAAAACAAAGAATGATTACATTGAGACAAAGTAATCACTCATAATATTTATTCAACTGCTGAGACTAGTAACTATTCAGAATTAGACAATTGTGATTAATATCGAACTGAGGTTTTAAAACTAAATAAAGTGTCTGTTATTAAAAGAATGCACACGATTTGCTCTAAAAGAATATTTAGATTTCCCAGTAGGACTGCATAGGCAACAATATCCAAGCATACTTCAATCAATCTGAGAGATTATTTATGTGGCTCTGCTGTTTTGATTCACTCGTTCAAGTTGCCTCTAACATCTGTGCATTAGAAAGCGGCCATCTATGGACTGACCTTGTTATAGTAAACTTTTAATTACAGTAAATATGCATATAAAACACTTGTAGGCCATGAAAATGTATGTTCTTACGCTACTGTGCAAATTCATTTGTTGGGAGACTTTTCATCAGTATGCTTGCGTAAGAACGTAAATATGATGCTTAGGTTGGCTAAAAAGCAAAATAGCAAATTTTCTCCTGCTCTTACCAGTGTGCCTCCTAATTGGCAATACTGTACCACCAGAACAAAGCCCTTGCCAATGCATTTTCCACTAATCCAATGAACAGAGTAGGTGACAAACACCCTCGAACAACAATGCACTGATGAGGGATTGGAAGTCAAGCACGAATGAGGGAAAGCTGGAAAGGACGAGAAGAGATACAGAACGCGAGCAAGGCTGCAGATAAAGTATCTGGGTGTTTCGTATGCAGATTGCTGCCGACTGCCTGTCACGGTGGGCCCAATTGCTATCTCGCAAACACTCGTGGCAGCTGCCTTGTCTGACTCGTCCAGATCCAACGGCGCAGCTCCACCGGAGAGACACACAACTCTTGTTTTTCTTACCGGAGGCACACCTGCATCGCCGTGCACGTGCTATCAAGCTCTTTGCTCCGCCCTGCAGTCCCCATAATTGAAACAGATGGAGGAGCCAGAGCGGGCGAAGAGGAGGAGGCCCTGAAGGAGATGGGGATTGAAGAAGAGAAGCGATCGCGCCGCCTGTTGAGGTTGTTGGGCCTTCTTATCATTGTGTTACGGATTGGGATACATATGATATCATTCAACTTGATTCAAAACTGATCCAGTCATAAAAGTGTTTTTAAATTGTTTGTTTGTTTGGAGGAGATAAATTGTCTATTTTTTGTCATTTTATCCATATAAAGTGCACAAAAGAAAAGCTGATTTTATTGGTTTTTTTAAAATTGGGATTTATTTTGCTTCTCTCATCAGAAAACAATGATAACACCAAGTATTCCCGATGGAATTCGCAGCTTGTTTGGAAGATATTCTGTGCTTGCACAGCTTCATGGCTGACTGAATAAAAGTTTCCACCTTCTAATAGGCTTTCTTTTCCTTTGGCTTCCCAGAGTATGAATGTGTCCAATTCAAACGGTGGATCTCTCTCAATTTACTTTGGCTTGGAGACAAGACTGGTTCAATATCTCTGAACTAACAAAAAATACATTTCAGAACCTTGCGCCTTTGAGAAACTGTCCATGAAAACATATTAAATTGAGAATAAAAATGAACTTTCACGTGATTTCTTTGGGATCTCTATATCTATCTCGCTATGTATTGTATGTCTATGCATCATGGTATGCTGGTGTGGTATGGCCTATCTTTGATTTTATGGCTTTGAGATGCTAGTGCGGGTAAAATGTTCAAATGAATATAACATGAAAAGGCTTGATAGGCCCTTAAGTTGTCGGGCAATAATGAAAAAATGTGCATACATCAAAAGCAAGGGAAAAGTATCCTCAACACATAAAGGTACATTGTTGCTTCAAAATGGTGTCAATATGTCAAACTATAGTAGAAAAATGGTACATCAATTAACATGAGAATCAGATTAATTAGGTAGTGTCAATAATTCACTCATTCCTACCTGCAGAGCTGAACATCAAGAGGTCAGAGAGTTTCTGGGTCTTGGCAGCTAATTTACATCAGAAGAAAAAAAGAATGGATATTGTTTGTTAATTCAAAAGAAAAAAGACTAATTAATTACCACCATGGAGAAGAAAAATTACTGCGTCTGAAAGTCAGCTTCCCAGATGAACCGCTGTGCAAAATGTGACTCCTGCTCTCAGGCTACCAACCCAAAGTCTGTTCCCCTGTGTATGTGTGTGTGTGTGTGTGTGTGTGTGTGTGTGTGTGTGTGTGTGTGTGTGTGTGTGTGTGTGTGTGTGTGTGTGTGTGTGTGTGTGTGTGTGTGTGTGCGTGCATGTGCACAAGTGTGTGAGTATGGAGGCAATGCTGGCCTCTCTTTGTTGTCCCGCAGTAAGAAGATCCTACAGGTGAAACAATATCAGGCCTTTCAAACGGAGGTGAACACACTCAACTAAGTCACGCTGAGCCAGTCATGAACAGAACAGACAGTATATTAAATGGTGTGTGTGTGTGTGTGTGTGTGTGTGTGTGTGTGTGTGTGTGCGCGCGCGTGTCCGTGTGTGTGTGTGTGTGTGTATGTTGACTGACTATCTCCTGTGTGGCTGGAAAGCAGGAGACATGCCTGTCAGCACCGGTCAGTCATTAGCCTTCTGTGTGTGTGTGTGTGTGTGTGTGTGTGTGTGTGTGTGTGTGTGTGTGTGTGTGTGTGTGTGTGTGTGTGTGTGTGTGTGTGTGTGTGTGTGTGTGTGTGTGTGTGTGTGTGTGTGTGTGTGTGTGTGTGTGTGTGTGTGTCAGCGGAGGGCAGGTTCAAAGGTCATGTGCGGAGCAGAATGGCTTCACTGGAGAGGTAAGTTTGAAGAGGAAATTGGTTAAACAACACAAAAGATCACTTTTTAAACAATGTGTAAACTCTCCCTCTCTAAACAGAAGTGATGCACACTTGCATGAATAATTGAATACCAAGCGTGCGCGTGTGTGCAAGCGTGCGCGTGCATGTGTGCGTTTGAGCGTGCCAGAGTTTTCTCTCAAATGAGCGGTTTTGTCACAGAAAAAGTCAGCGAAATTCCATTCCTTTGTTGGCAATTTTCCAGATCCGAATTAGGGGTATAAGGATTTGCGTCTGATAATTACCACCTCTAAGCAGTGGCGTGACATTGTTATCAGCGCAGTTACACACACACGCAGACATACACACACAAGCTGCCCCAATTATATTCCTCTCACCCTCCCACCTGAGAAGGGCAATGCAATGCAATGCCTGCCACTCATGGCAATGAGCTTCCCGGCTATTTAACAGTCTGTGAATCAGCCCTCCTCCAAACTGATGTGGCCTGTAATTGAGCTCCCCCTAAAAATACAAAACACAATAAATAACATATTCATAGCTGTGACGAGGGTCACCTTCAAGCAAAGTTGATTCTTTCTCGGCCGGAGATTTTTATTTTAAATAACTTATTAAGCTTCATGAACTGGAGTAAGTGCAGAAGACCTTCAGACCTATCATCTAAGACAACCATCTTCAAACAGAGATAGGAGGGGGTGGTAACAAAAAATGGATGAATAGAAGTAGGTACCATGTGGTGGGAAAATTGTTTGGTCAGCATCCTTTTAGATGTTAACAATACATATATTTGATTTTCCTCACAATCGACGCATGTTTTCCTTTATTCCGCTTTAAAAGAATGCACAACCTCTCTCCATGGAGCTCTTTATTCAGTGTGTTGTGTTCCTAACGCCATCACGACTTTATCCCCTTGTGTAGCTTTTTTTCCTCTTTCCAGTTATTTTGTGTGACACTTCTATTCTGTTGACAGCACAGGACTTGATGTACATTTCCATCTGTCTCCCCGAGGATCATGTTAGACTGCGTTGTCAGAAAAAAAATAAAAAAGATGCCTGCCTTTAAACCATGAATAAAGAACACAATAGTAGCCTCCGAGCCCAAAAGAAAGTGTTCCAGGCCACAGCGCTCTCTGGTGATGACGCCTATTAATCATTGTTGTTTGAAAACGTTGAGCAGTGGCATATTTCAGCAGACGTGGGTGCATATTAAAGAGTCGTTTCACAAGCTGACAAAGGACAATCATGCTCACAGTGATCACCAGTGACGGGATGCTTTTTTTTTTTTTTTTTTTTGATTAGCATTCCCATTTGATTTGTGGTGACGATGACGGCGGGAAGGAAGTGACATCACAATATACTTCAAAACCGAGCTGAAGGCCCTTCAGATTGACACAAGTTGAATTTAGTTGGAGAGCGAAGACCCATTTACAGAGCGTGCTGGATTGACATCAGAATTTCAATCCTCCAGCCACGAAGATGAAAAATGGCTTTGTTGTCTGTGTAAATAAAAACAGTCAATGTATACAATAGTGTTGACAAAAAACAGTTCTCCGTTGAACTGCAAGTATACTCCATGCATTGGGCCTGTGAGTGACAAGGATAGCATTTGTAAGATCCGTGAGACAAGCGAGAAGCAGCTTCAGCACCGCGAGACGAGCAATGCGGGTAGACGAGATCAAGCGTGACACAAAAAAATAGGATTTCATTTGTGGGCACTGCAATGCTAATCGATTCAAGGTATGGCAGCTGACATGCACTGTGATGACCTGAGTCACTATTCTGTGAGTCTCTATGGCTAAGTGCTCACCATGCTAATTCAAAGTCAAGAATGCAATTAGATACTTTGCGACGCTGTACTTGCTAATTCATTTACGTTCATTAAGCTGCTGGCTTCTCCGCCAAATGAATTTCACGCAATTAAGCCGAACCGACGCCGGAAATGGCAACGAGAATGATGAGCTGCTGCTCTCTGCTCCCCGAGTCAGCGGGGACACTGACGCGGCCTCACAATGAAGCGAAGGAATTCCGATGAGGAAATTTCATCACTAATTCGATCTTCTGCCAGAGTTAATGAGGAGAGCATTGGCAATAAACTCACCATTTAGGGGAAAGAACAAACATTTCACACGTCAAAGAAATCCCTCGTGTTCATTATAATATGGAAATCACATTTAGCTATGCAAAATGTTACTTTAGAATAATATATTGAAAGTTATTGGAACAGTGAGGCAAATCTCTTTTTCATTATTATTGTTGTTGTAGACTGGCTTTGCCTGTGGAAAGTATTTTCATGCACATAACCAACATCAAACAAAATAACTGTCTATGGAGGGAGGAGGGACAAAAAGCAAAAGGAGAGTGCTTGATCCACGGTACTTTGGATAAAGTACCGGAACAGTGTACCCTGCTAATAGGATAATCCCAGTGCCCAGCATGAGTAGCAAAGTCAGCCATGTTTACCAGCAGCTGATCAAGATAACCTCTCACACTGGCAAAATCTAATTGTGAGGCTTGCTCATGCATTTTGCATTTATTATAGTACGCCCCTCTCAAGTCATTAGCGTGATCTGCTTGCATACTGTAAAAGAGCAAAAGCGCTGAAGCTGCTAATGAAGAGCCCGACAATCTTGTTTACATCTTCCCGTGTGAAATGTATTCTGCAAGTGTTTATCTGTGTTTGATATCATTTTGTTACATGTGAAGAGTATAAATTGTGAATTAATTTCAATATGTTAGGAGTTAGAAAGTAAGTCACAGTTAGCACGAAGTACCGAGATGCAACTAAGGGCACGATTGGTTAAGATCTGGGAACAATTTATCCATCCATCTAATTATTTTCTGAACCAATTTATACTCATGTAAGTACAAAAAAAAAAGGTATTGAGTTTGAACTCGTACAACAGAAACAGTTTGAAGTGACTAAGGCACAACATTGTGATGAGCCTTAATGATCTGATGATAATAATGATCTGATGATAATGATGTTGTTTGGGGGTCAGTATATTAAATAATATATAATAATGTAAAGATAAACCTGTTTGCTGATAAAAATGAAAAGTGAAGAGTGTAGCAGTTTTTCCATGTGAATGTGCGCCAAGGTCAATCACAGTGTTAGTCGCTGACTGCAATTCGTTTGCAATTGTTCAGATCAGATGCATTGGAACGTACACTCTTTGTGTGTAGCAGACCTTAGACAACACAAATGACGACTGATTGGAAAATGAAAAAAAAAACAATTTACATCTAACAAGAGGTGTTTGGGGCGAATATAGAATTGTCGAGGCGATAACACACTCATGACAGATGATGACCAATTCTGCCAGAGCTGTTTACGGTCAGAGTGGAGCACCTCAGGACAAGCGAATCTCAAGGTGACGATGACGATAAATCTTCATACCCAAATCCCACTTTCGGAATTGAGCCCATGTAACACTTATTGGAATATGTCTGGATTGCCGCTCTTGGGCATGGATCTACTCCTCATATCGCCACATATGCGGGTAAACTCATTTTTCCATGGGAGCCGTCGCTGTGGATTGCTCAGAAGTGGAGGTCTGAGGTGGCGTGTCAGTCTGAAAAGGAATAAATCACTTCTGGAGCTTGGCTGCGTGGCGGAGGATGAGACTGGAGGGTAAAGCAGCGGCCACGTGGGCGACTCAGGCCGCCTTGCTTTTTAATACCACCAGGCAGGTCCAAAAGGAAATGGTCAGTGGATCACTGAAGATGACTCAATCTGGCAAAATGTGTCAAGTGGGAGTAAGCCACATATGTGCAAGTCATACTATATCTTAATGTTCAAGTTCCAAGTATGTCTTGGAGTTACTGTGGCAAAAATCAAGCAAGTCAAGTCCCTATTAGGCATTGAATCACTAGAGATAATGGAAGTCGACTTGAATGTGATGAATAGTTGAGTGTCGACCTCTTCGATATTTTTTTCACTACAGTACACTTGTGCTTTATATTTTGGGGGAAGATAAATTTGCAGATTTTTTTAGGCAATATTAGGTCAATTAGTTTTATCTGGAAATTATTGTGCATGCTGCATTATTGGCCATAACATTTTTCGGACAAAGCCAGAGCTTCACTTCACACCGCTGCCCTCATTCATCGCTGCCAGTCCCGCAGCCTAGCCGGTATGAATCTTTTAAGACTCGCGGTAATCGGACGAGCCAGAGCTAGCGACCCGCAACTAACTTCAACGCTCATCCACAATCAGTTTTTGTTTTTAATACTCTCTGACCCACGCAGACACATGAAGACTGTGTCAGCAACACACAACAAGTATTTTAGTCTGGCAGTGGACCAGTGAGTCAAAGGCCCTCTGACCTTTGACCACTTTGGACTCAACTCCTTCACAATCCCAAACCAGTCTATGAATTGTCTTAATTCCGTATTGTCTTGTCAATAAAACATATAGCCAGCATTAAGCAGAGTTCATGTTTGACCAGATATCAGGAGTTAAGATAGCTTACCAGTTTTGCGAGTTTTATACTGATGGAAGACATTAGATGTCATTAGTGCTGAGCGATATGGCCCTTAAGTCTGACTTGAGTCAAATCATCTGACTGGAATTGGCCCCCACTTAGAATATATTGAAATAACAGTTTCAATGTCCAATGACAATTTTTCAAATACAGTAGATAATGGCAACTTGTCTCCGCCTCCGAGTTTGGAACAATGACAATACGAATGTGCGCGTTAATAATGTCAATATTAGCCCAGCAGCTTCTCAAACATTAATGAGTTCCTGGGCTCACGTTGCTCCGCCGAGGCCTGTTAGATTTCACTGCATGATTCCGCTCACTCGCTCTTCCAGCGTCTGTTGTGCCAGATAGCGCCTCGGCCGTAGTTGCCAACACGTACTTTGTCGTTGCTCCCCAAGCGCACGAGCCAGACGCACAATGACTTTCATCATAAGGACCGCTTGATCTCCACTCAAACAGGGATGGCCACAAAATGTGCCTTGAGCAAATAACTAGAGCTGTCACTCTAGAATATTCTATCTCTTATGTAAATGAAATACCAAACGCTCACTTTTGATTGACACGGTGCTTCATTTCCGTAATGCTTGCACTTTGTATTTTATGCACACATTACCATAGCTCTATATTGTGGTCACCAAAAATAAAACAAATAAAAAAACATTTCATTTCTGGGGCTCCACACAGATGATAAGTGACAGATTCTGGTTGGAATGGATGACAAATAGCAAAATGAATGGAGGTTTCATTTCCCTGAGCAGAAAGCTTTTGCAAACGCAACTTTTGATCCTTTAGCGCCCACTAGCGCTCATAGAGAAGGGTGGTTTTTTTTTAATGCTCTTGGACAGTGAAACTCTCGGGTTTGCCCAGCAGAAATCTGACAAATTGAGAAATATTCCACAAGACTGGAACCGGGTGTCAATATGGGGTCTCAAACTAGGATTATAATGTCACAGAACGGTATCATTGTTTTAGGTTAAAGATTTTAAACAAGGGTTAGGGTATTTAATTCGGATCTCAATTAGGGTTGGCGTTTCAGATGTGTGAGATTCCAGTTTCAAGCCAGGGCTAGAGTTTCAAATTAAATTATTTTGGGGATTCATAATGGTGTGTTAGGATGAATCGTTTTGTCTGCAGGCACCTCACACACCCGCACACAAACATTCACACAAAGCTATGAAAGCAGATGTTGAAAAGAGCTCCAAAGCTACTCAACACTCGCAAGCTCCATCAAGGGAATGACAAATCAGAAGACTCACCAATCTATGTATCAGAAAATGCCCACATTGGAAGCCATAAAAATGCAGCTTCCAGACATGCCAACTGATCTGTGCCTGTGTTGGGTTTACTTCAGCACAGTGCGGCAAATGAGGTAACCTCCTCTGAGATGAGACCATGATGTAAAACGGTGCACAACATATCAAGACACAGCCCTGAGGTGGGACCATTTAAAAAAAAAAAAACATTAGACCAAAGCTTTGAGAAGAGAGGTTCCTCCCAAGTTCATGCAGTCATCTTCTCTTTACATGTTTGAT